>NC_057806.1:135347486-135482226 GCF_018294505.1 Triticum aestivum
CCTCCAATAACGAAGCAGAATATGAAGCACTCATGTATGGGTTGCGTATGGCCATCTCACTCGGCGTCCGTCGCCTCATGGTCTATGGCGACTCAGATTTGGTAGTCAATCAAGTGATGAAGGAGTGGGACGTCAGAAGCCCAGCCATGACTGGTTACTGCAACGCGGTGAGGAAGTTGGAAAAGAAGTTTGAGGGGTTAGAGCTCCATCATGTACCCCGACTGAAAAATCAAGCAGCAGATGATTTAGCAAAGATAGGCTCCAAGAGAGAACCTATTCCCAGCAATGTGTTCTTGGACCATATTCATGCACCTTCAGTTCAAGAAGATCACTTCGCTGAAGAGCCCCCGCAGCCTAGGAGTGCCACGGATCCGACTGAAGTCGAGGTCCCAGCCATGGTCGACTTAGTCATGGAGGTGTTGGTCATCACTCCCGACTGGACTGTGCCATACATTGCATATATCCTGAGGAAAGAGCTCCCAGAGGATGAAGAAGAGGCCCGACAGATCGTCCGTCGATCCAAGGACTTTACTGTAATAAGAGGTCAATTGTTCAGAGAAAGTGCAACTGGGGTCAACCAGAAATGCATAACGCCAGAAGAAGGCCGGGTGATCCTCCACAACATCCATTCGAGGACCTGTGGTCACCATGCGTCCTCTCGGACCATTGTGGCTAAAGCATACCGAGCTGGATTTTATTGGCCACGGGCAAATGAAATGGCGAAAGATATAGTCGACAAAGGTGAGGGCTGGCAGTTCTACTCCAATATGTCACACAAACCTGCATCAGCCCTGAAGACCATCCCGCTCGTCTGGCCCTTTGCTGATTGGGGACTGGTCATGGTTGGGCCACTGAGGACTCGTAGGAGCGGCTTCACTCATGTGCTCGTAGCAGTCGACAAGTTTACCAAATGGATCGAATCCAAGCCTATTAAGAATCTTGAAGCTAGTACTGCTGTCAGTTTCATCAAAGAGTTGATTTTCATATATGGGGTTCCGCACAACATCATCACTAACAACGGCTCAAACTTCGATTCCGATGAGTTCAGAACCTTCTGCGCCTCACAAGGTACACGAGTCGACTATGCTTCAGTCGCCCATCCCCAGTTGAATGGACAAGCAGAAAGAGCAAATGGCCTGATTCTCAAAGGACTGAAACCCCGACTGATGCCAGATCTCAAGCACGCAGCGGGCGCCTGGGTTGATGAACTTCCATCAGTTCTCTGGGGATTGAGGACAACTCCTAATCGGTCGACTGGTCGAACTCCATTTTTCTTGGTCTATGGAGCTGAAGCTGTTCTCCCGAGCGACTTGCTTCATAATGCACCACGAGTTGAGCTTTTATCTGAAGATGAAGCAGAACAAGATCGGCAAGACGCAGTCGACCTCCTAGAGGAGGAAAGAGAGATGGCTTTGATCCAGTCGACCATTTATCAACAAGACTTGCATCGATTCCACGCTAGACACGTGAAAGGTAGAGCCTTTCAAGAGAGAGACTTGGTTCTTCGAGTGGATCAGTAGAAACCACACAAGCTCGCCCCAGCTTGGGAAGGTCCCTTCATTGTCACCAGAGTGCTCCACAATCGAGCATACCACCTTTACAGTGTCGAGCATAAGAAGGACGAGCCACGGGCTTGGAACGCGGAGCTGCTCCTCCCCTTTTATACTTAAGCACTCGTTCGAATAAAATGTAATAAGAAATACCTTTGTAATTTGTTCATCAAAGACAAGAGCTTTACAGTCTTCTCGTACGATCGTTGTTGTTTTTATTTACCTCTGAAATCCCCTAGTGGGTGGGCTTAGCCGCGAATCCGTTTCGCCTAAGTTCGAAAGAAAATCCTACCGAGTGATGAGCAATCCTCTCACTTGGGGGCTTAGCCGCGAATCCATTTTGCCTAAGCTCGAAAGAAAATCCTACCGAGTGGTGAGCAAGCCTCTCACTCGGGGGCTTAGCTGCAGTCCAGTACTCGCCTAAGTTTAAAAAATCCTACCGAGTGGTGAGCAAGCCTCTCACTCGGGGGCTTAGCTGCAGTCCAGTACTCGCCTAAGTTTAAAAAATCCTACCGAGTGGTGAGCAATCCTCCCACTCGGGGGCTTAGCTGCAGTCCAGTGCTCGCCTAAGTTTAAAAAATCCTACCGAGTGGTGAGCAACCCTCCCACTCGGGGGCTTAGCTGCGGTCTAGCACTCTCCTAAGTTTAAAAAATCCTACCGAGTGGTGAGCAAGCCTCTCACTCGGGGGCTTAGCTGCAGTCCAGTACTCGCCTAAGTTTAAAAAATCCTATTGAGTGGTGAGAAATCCTCCCACTCGGGGGCTTAGATGCAGTCCAGTACTTGCCTAAGTTTAAAAAATCCTACCGAGTGGTGAGCAACCCTCCCACTCGGAGGCTTAGCTGCGGTCTAGCACTCGCCGAAGTTTAAAAAATCCTACCGAGTGGTGAGCAAGCCTCTCACTCGGGGGCTTAGCTGCAGTCCAGTACTCGCCTAAGTTTGTAAAATCCTACCGAGTGGTGAGTAATCCTCCCACTTGGGGGCTTAGCTGCAGTCCAGTACTCGCCTAAGTTTAAAAAATCCTACCGAGTGGTGAGCAATCCTCCCACTCGGGGGCTTAGCTGCAGTCCAGTACTCGCCTAAGTTTAAAAAAAATCCTACCGAGTGGTGAGCAACCCTCTCACCCAGGGGCTTAACTGCAGTCGAGCACTCGCCTAAGTTTAAAAAATCCTCCCGAGTGGTGAGCAATCCTCCCACTCGGGGGCTTAGCTGCAGTCCAGTACTCGCCTAAGTTTAAAAAAATCCTACAGAGTGGTGAGCAACCCTCCCACTCAGGGGCTTAGCTGCAGTCGAGCACTTGCCTAAGTTTAAAAAATCCTACCGAGTGGTGAGGAATCCTCCCACTCGGGGGCTTAGCTGCAGTCCAGTACTCGCCTAAGTTTAAAAAATCCTACCGAGTGGTGAGCAACCCTCCCACTCGGGGGCTTAGCTGCAGTCTAGCACTCACCTAAGTTTAAAAAATCCTACCGAGTGGTGAGCCATCCTCCCACTCGGGGGCTTATCTGCAGTCCAGTACTCGCCTAAGTTTAAAAAACCCCTAATCACAAAGGCGACGAGGCGCAGGTCGGCTGCAATCTTCTCCTCCAAGCTACGCCACAAATACAATGTATGCTCCATCCTTGTCCGCAAGGATGATGAGGCGCAGGTCGACTACAACCTTCTCCTCCGAGCTATGCCACAAATACAACGTACGCTCCATCCTTGTCCGCAAGGACGGCGAGGCGCAGGTCGACTGCAACATTTTCCTTCGAGCTACGCCACAAATACAATGTGTGCTCCATCCTTGTTCGCAAGGACGGCAAGGCACAGGTCGACTGCAACCTTCTCCTCCGAGCTACGCCACAAATACAACGGAGCAGATCCCAAAAGCAATCGCAAGCATAATCAAAAGCAGTTCGGATAAATCATAAAGTTCCAAGAAACAAATCAAAAGTATTCGAGCATCAAGCCCGAAGGAGTTTAATGGTTACAACAACCACTCGGCATTCCGAGGCAAATTTAAGACAGGTTTCAATCTCATAGTTTGTTCACTCGGCAGGAGGAGGGCTGGCGGGTTCGACGAATTCATCCAAGTCGATTCCATCCGCGATCCGAGTGGCAGCAGCGATGAAAGTCCCCATAAAGGACTGGAAGTCGTGCCTTTTGGTGTTGGCGACCTTGATCGCCGCCAGCTTGTCTTCACGAGCTTCCTTGCAGTGGACTCTTTCCAAGGACAACGCCACGTCAGCACGACACCGGGAAGAGGACTTCTTCCATTCTTGCACTCGACTAGGAATCACGTTGAGTCGAGCCATCAGAGATTCCAGGTCATTTTGAAGCGTCGCCCCTGGCCAGAGTGATGAGTCGATCTGTGAAACTGCCACCTTCAGGCGTGCGAGATAACTTGTGACACTGGCGACACGGGATTCCAGTCGAAGCACGTTCATGGCAGTCTCGTCACAAACCAGAGAAATGATAGGGTCTAGACCAATCTCGATCCTTCCAGTTTCCTCGTCAAAGTTTTGGCAGAATTCTGCAGTCAAAGAGTTAGTGAGTCGACTGGACAGGATTAACTTGCAAGCAGCAAAGCAGTCAGATTAAAAGGAGTACCTTCCAGCATAAGATAGAGCTTCTTGGCAAGAGTTCTCAGATAGGCTTCCGTGTCATTTCTCTTGCGGACTGCAGACTCCAGCTTCTCATTCAGGGCAATCTTATCCTTCTTCAGACGACTTACTTCTCGGTTAGACTCATTGAGACAGGACTTCAGCTTGTTCACCTCCCCTTCCAACGCTCCGACCAAAGCCAGCTTCTCGTCTGCAAGGGCAGTCTTGTCTTGAGCTTCCTTCTGTGCAGCTGCAAGGTCCAAGTCCTTCTTCTCCAGAGCCAACCTCATTTTCTCTGCAAAAGAAGCAATCAGATCAAACAAGAGATCAAAGAAATATCTTAAAAGATGATCAACATGAACAGTCGACAGGCAGCTACCTTCCATACCAGCAGCTTCATCTTCGGCTTTCTTCAACTTTTTTCGGGCCAACTCCAAGTCGAGGTTGAGTTGCCTCTGCTTCTCCTCAAACTCGACAAACTTAGAAATGAGAGAACAAGATTTCTGCAGGAGGTAAAAGACGTCTCAACCGACAAGATCAAAGGTTATTTACTTCCGAGTGAATAAAACTTAAAAGTTCACTTAGACCCCAGCCGACTGCCCGCAGTCGACCGCGGTCTCGGGGACTACACCCAGTGGGTGCACTTGGCGTGCCCCCATTGATTCAGATCCAACTCGACCGGTCCGCCCGGGTCAAGTAAAAAAAACTATCCAGACCCCGGCCAACTGCTAGCAGTCGACCGCGGTCTCGAGGACTACACCCAATGGGTGCACTTGACGTGCCCCCACTGGTTCGAATCTCATTCGACCGGTCCGACCAGGTCGAGTAGAAGAAGGGAAAGTAAAAAGAACTCAGACCCCAGTCGACTGCCCGCGATCGACTGCGATCTCGGGGACTACACCCAGTGGGTGCACTTAGCGTGCCCCCACCGGTTCAGATCCCACTCGCCCAGGCCGAGTGGAAGAGCGTGAATACCAAAGACAACAAAACACCTAGTGGGTGTACAGATTTGACGCAAACAAGACTGGGTGTACAGACTTGACGCAAACAATAAGAGATTGTATGAAAGAAAATATTTTGGTTAGCATATCCTAATAGAACAAGGTCAGTCGAAAGTTTACTTACCTGGACATTGTCCCGGAGAGCAGCGCTGGCGTTGTAAGCAGCCTGGCTATTCTCGTGCACCGTCTTCATCCGCTCCATCATCACGTTAGCCTGACGGATGGCTTCCGCAGCCACGTCCGACTGGTTTTCCGGAACATGGTAGTTGGTGAAGAAGGGGGCAGATGACCCAGGTGCAGCAGCTTGGAGCTCCGAAGCGTGAGGTTGGACGACTGAAGGGAACACCGGTTCAATCGACAGTGCAGGGCGCTCACTCGACAATGGTACAGCGAAAGTTACAGAGGCCCCGCCTGCGTCTTTAGATTGCCGGGCGGTTGGTGTGGTCGTCGGTCCCTGTTGAGACGTCTTGCCAGCTGCTACTTTTTTGTTCTTTCTGGGCCTAGGGGCCACATCTTCATCATCATCTAGAAGATCGATGACGTTGGGTGGAGCTGTTAGAGAAATCAGTCGACCCTAAGTGAATTGCTAGAATTTAATCGACCAAGTAATCAAGAACAAGATCATAAGAGTTTTTACCTGGGTTGGAGGTAACCGCGTCTTCCATCTCCTCATCTCGATATTGGTAGGAAGAAGTTCCAGATGTAGCAGCACTGCAAATGTCAACATTCAGTCGGTTACATTATGTTGCTCGAGTCGACCAAAAGAACAGATCAGATGATTACCCGGAGATGGTGGGGACGGTCACTTTGATTCTGGGCAAAGCCTTCGGTGGTTTAGAGGAGGTGTCTTTCGATGCTTTTGGCGCAGGAGGCGGCACAATCTTGGCTGTTTCGATATCTTCTCAGTCGGCGCTGGCGAAGACGTCCGAGGGTGCTTCGAAGATGGCCCAGTTGGTGCAGCCGCCAGGACCAGGGTGCTCACCGGGTCTTGAGCGTGCTTGGATCTTCTCTCTCTGCGAGGAGGCGAGTCGACCTCCTCGTCATCACTCGAGTCGTCGCTCTCCTCGTCCTCCTCCGCATTCGAGTGCCACTCGCCACTCTCGCCCCCGCTCGCCCCTTCCTCGACGTCTTGCTCCTGCACTCCATTGGGCATCGAGTACATATCAATAAGAGACTGAAAAGACAATGCACAAAAGAAATATGGTCGACCGTCAACAAGGTGTTACACAGTGAATCGAGAAGATACTTGACAGAGCAGAATCATACCTGTTCCGGCTGGCGCGAATGGTCAAATGGAATCACCCTCCTGGACCCCCGAGGATTATCTTTGTTGTCGGTGATTCCTCTCAGCCACTTCTCCACCGTGTCTTCACTAACGTCCTCCGGGTGGATCCGAGTGGAGTCCTCGAGTCCCGAGTACATCCACATCGGATGGTCATGGGCTTGAAGTGGTTGGATGCGTCGACTGAGAAAAACCTCCAGCAGGTCCATTCCAGTCACCCCGTCATGGACAAGTTGGACGACCCGCTCGACCAACGCCTTCACCTGCGCCTTCTCTTCCGGGATCACCCTCAAGGAGGAGGGCTTCTCCACTCAAGCCAAGGAAAAGGGGGGAAGTCTAGTCGACTGACCCGAGGTCGGCTGGTCCTTACAGTAAAACCAGGTCGACTGCCAGCCCTGAACTGAGTCAGGAAGAATCATAGCTGGGAAGGTGCTCTTATTCCTCATTTGGATTCCAAGGCCCCCGCACATCTGAATCACGTGCGTCCTCTCGTCACTCGGGTTGGCCTTCTTGACCGACTGGGAGAGGTAGGTGAATATGTGCTTGAATAGACCCCAGTGCGGTCGACAACCCAAGAAATTTTCGCACATCGACACAAAGGCAGCAAGATACACTATGGTGTTTGGAGTAAAGTGGTGGAGTTGAGCCCCGAAGAAGTTCAAAAAACCACGAAAGAAACGATGGGGAGGCAAAGAGAACCCGCGGTCGACCTGAGTGGCGAGGAGAACGCACTCACCCTCCAGCAGCCGCGGTTCGGTCTCGTTCCCCGGGAGCCGCACTGATTCGTGGGGGATCAGTCCCCCCCCCTCAACCAGATCGTCGAGGTCGTCCTGGCTGATTGTCGAGCGGATCCAGTCACCCCGGATCCAGCCCGGCAGCAGGCCTGATTTTGACGAGGATCCACCCCGGCTGGTCCTCTTTCCTTTCGCCTTCGCAGTCGCCTTCTTTGCGCGCTCCAACGCCACCGTCTTCTCCTTTCCCATGGCGGCAGATCGAGTCCGAGCGAGGCTACGACGCCGAGAGCGGAAGCGGGCGCAGCGGAGAAATCTGAGGAAGAAGAAGGAGAATGAGAGCGCACTATTCAAAAGCCCGGTCCGGTGCCTTTTATAAGGACACTTCCGAGTGACTGACTTGTAGGCCCGGACGATCTTATCAAATCCCGCAACAGTCGCGTGCGTGATACGTGGCAAAAAAGGTGGCGCAGGAATCGAGGCGACCTGCCTAATCCGTCCCGATTACCATGGCCTTGCCTGTCCGGCGCGCTTCCCAAAATTCGAATCCCTCAAAATCCGTAGATAGCAGAACAACTCGTCAGACGGAAGACACCCTCCGCATCATCACTTGGAACTCTTCCATAAAAGTTCACTCGACAAAAACTAAGAATGGACCAAGGCGACTGAAA
Organism: Triticum aestivum; assembly: GCF_018294505.1. Taxonomy (NCBI): domain Eukaryota; kingdom Viridiplantae; phylum Streptophyta; class Magnoliopsida; order Poales; family Poaceae; genus Triticum; species Triticum aestivum. The sequence continues at coordinate 135,355,302 of NC_057806.1, forward strand.
AAGAAGTTGGTGTCATCCCCTCAGTTCATTGATCCAGAGCAAGACATACTCATAGCACGAAAAATGAGTCGGAAGTGTTCTCAACTCCTTCCCCACTCAAACCCTGATCCATTCGGGGGCTAATGATGAAGCTATGTACCTAGGGTAGGGTCATGGGTCTGTCCAAGGTACCCTCCCCAAGGACATCCCTAAAGGAACTAGGAGCATTCAAAGAAAAATCATCATCCACTCGACCATGAAGTTATGTTCCACTCGACAATCCTGAAGACACTCGACTGTATAGATAATCACTCGACTACCAGAAGATCTAGAGCCTCTCCAGTCTGCAACGGTCGGGAATTAAGTCATAGCTTTAATGGTCATTATGTATCTTTATTGCAGGCGTTACCAGTAACGCCCCCATCTTTACGTACCTTAAACCCTCTGTGACGTGGGCTGGATGGGGTCCTGGCGCACTCTATATAAGCCACCCCCCTCCACAGGCACAAGGGTTCGCACTTTCTGTAACACACACGCATATAATCCAGTCGACCGCCTCCGGGCTCCGAGACGTAGGGCTGTTACTTCCTCCGAGAAGGGCCTAAACTCGTAAAACTCCCGAGTACAACTCCTCCACAGCTAAGATCTTGCCTCTATATTCCTACCCCCCCCCCATTCTACTGTCAGACTTAGAACCACGACACCAGGCGATGTCCATCTCGATGCCGCCAGTGCTCATGGCCATCATGCACATCCCTGTCATGGGCGATAGGCTTGTTCCTACACAGAGACAATAGCTGGAGAGACATATGGCATGCGCTCGTTGGCGACAGCCATGGCTTGCGCATCGGCCGCATCGCTCGAGTACGGATCTGGCACAATGGTGTCTCATCGATATCACCTAATCTACAGTGGATCCATGACGCAGCAATGGCCAACAGCCGGTTTGTCTATGCGGCCACGCCCTCTAACGTGCAGCTCATCATCGGCAACAACTACGGCGACCCACGACATTCACGGAGACCAGTAGCGGCCCCTCCCACGGTGAAAGCAGCGGCGCCATGGTGGTATGTGTGAAAGGGGTCGAAGCTACTGGGGATTTATTATTCCCTGGTCCAATCTGTCCCATTTGCGAATTGGGCTTCTGAAGATAGAACCTGCTTATTTGCTATGGCTTGAAAATTACAGCTTTTTAGCAGATTAGTGCTCTAACAATGCTTCTAGCAGTGATTTTATTCCTGTTTTAGACTTTGTTGAATTTAGTACATCTATTTCAGTATTGTTCTTTCTGTTGAGTACCATGTATTCCAGAATCTATCTATGATGTAATATATTTCCATGTTTGCCACATGTCGAGATTAATTACGTCTATTTCCAATTGAGATTTTTAATTTCTTGCAAATTGAATGCAAAATTCAAAGTGATTTTCTTCAAATTGATGCTTGGGATCATAAGGTAGTCATATTGATCTACTGCCTATGCGGATTATCAATGACTAATGGTAAAGCCTACATTTTATCATTTCAATGTTATGATTGCTTTACAAAGTGCTCTCCCACATAGTTTACTAAGTCATGACATAAGGCATTAGAAGTGAGTATCTACTGATTTCATCAGATTATACTCCCTAGTGCAGCGAGATCTACTCTATTTTGAAGATTATCTTCAAGTTGTCGTACTTAGCAATTTGAGATTCACACTAATGATTTCAAGTAAGCTTCTTTAAATCTCATTAATTTTGCAAAGTTCATTACAACATTAACCATGATGGTCTTTAATTTACTGATCGTAAATTAATTATCTCTGGTTACCGACGGCTAGAGAATTTGAGGCATGCACCCTCAATGGCCACCACTTCCCTACCAAAGCCATGACATCATGATCACTCTGGTGTCTTGTGGGATATTGTGTGCAATCCAAGATCCATAGGATTCACCTCTAGTTGGAATCACACCGCTAACAGAAAAAATGTTGTCTTATACATCATAACGCATTATAGCTATCCAGATCTCAACATCTGGTTATTCTATATTAGCAATCTCTGGGACGCAAATGACCTCAAGGGAAAAGGTTTGAAGCTCACTTCAACCTTCAGCCCGACATCACCAGGGGTGATGGGGCCCTATGGGCACGGAGAATGTGATGGTTGAATTGTTGGAAATATGCCCTGGAGGCAATAATAAAATGGTTATTATTGTGTTTCCTTGTTCATGATAATTGTCTATTGTTCATGCTATAATTGTATTAACTGGAAACCGTAATACATGTGTGAATACATAGACCACAACATGTCCCTAGTAAGCCTCTAGTTGACTAGCTCATTGATCAATAGATGGTCATGGTTTCCTGACCATGGATATTGGATGTCATTGATAACGGGGTCACATCATTATGAGAATGATGTGATGGACAAGACCCAATCTTAAGCGTAGCACTAGATCGTGTAGTTCATTTGCTAAAGCTTTTCTAATGTCAAGTATCATTTCCTTAGACCATGAGATTGTGCAACTCCCGAATACCGTAGGAATGCTTTGGGTGCACCAAACGTCACAATGTAACTGGGTGGCTATACAGGTGCATTACAGGTATCTCCGAAAGTGTCTGTTGGGTTGGCACGAATCAAGACTGGGATTTGTCACTCCGTATGACGGAGAGGTATCTCTGGGCCCACTTGGTAATGCATCATCATAATGAGCTCATTGTGACTAAGTAGTTGGTCATGGGATCATGCATTACGTAACGAGTAAAATGACTTCCCGGTAAAGATATTGAACGAGGTATTGGGATACCGACGATCGAATCTCGGGCAAGTAACATACCGATTGACAAAGGGAATTGTATACGGGATTGCTTGAATCCTCGACATCGTGGTTCATCCAATGAGATCATCGTGGAACACGTGGGAGCCAACATGGGTATCCAGATCCCACTGTTGGTTATTGGTTGGAGAGTTGTCTCGGTCATGTATGCATGGTTCACGAACCCGTAGGGTCTACACACTTAAGGTTCGATGACGCTAGGGTTATTAGGAAGACTTGTATGTGATTACTGAATGTTGTTCGGAGTCCCGGATGAGATCCCGGACGTCACGAGGAATTCCGGAATAGTCCGGAGGTGAAGATTTATATATGGGAAGTCCTCATACGGTCACCGGAAATATTCAAGGGTATACCGGTATTATAACGGGACCACCGAAGGGGTTCCGGGGGTCCACCGGGTAGGTCCACCTGTCCCGAAGGGCCTTATGGGCCGTAGGTGGAAGGGAACCAGCCCCTAGTGGGCTGGGCGCCATTCCCCCCTAGGGCCCATGCACCTAGGGTTTGGGGGGAACCCTAAAGGGGCGCCCCCTTGCTTGGGGGGTAAGACCCCTCCCCCTTGGCCGCCGACCCCCCTCTAGATCTCATCTAGAGGGGCCGGCCCCCTTCCCCCTTCTCCCTATAAATAGAGGGGCGAGGGGAGGGCTGCAACACAACATCCAAGGAGCAGCCCCTCCCCTCCCCAACACCTCTCCTCCTCCGTGTGAGCTTGGCGAAGCCCTGCCAGAGAACTGCCACTCCATCACCACCACGCTGTCGTGCTGCTGTTGGAGCTTCTTCCTCAATCTCTCCCTCCTCCTTGCTGGATCAAGGCGCGGGAGACGTCATCGGGCTGCACGTGTGTTGAACGCGGAGGCACCATTGTTCGGTGCTTAGATCGGATTCGGCCGCAATCTGAATCGCTACGTGTACGACTCCTCCAACCGCATTCTTGCAACGCTTCCGCTTAGCGGTGTTCAAGGGTATGAAGATGCACTCCCTCTCTCTCATTGCTAGTATCTCCTAGATTGATCTTGGTGACACGTAGGAAAATTTTGAATTATTGCTACGTTCCCCAATAGTGGTATCAGAGCTAGGTCTATGCGTAGATTCTATGCACGAGTAGAACACAAAGCAGCTGTGGGTGATGATTTGTTCAATTTGCTTACCGTTACTAGTCTTATCTTGATCCAGCGGCATTGTGGGATGAAGCGGCCCGGACCGACCTTACACGTACGCTTACGTGAGACTGGTTCCACCGACTGACATGCACTTGATGCATAAGGTGGCTGGCGGGTGTATGTCTCTCCCACTTTAGTCGGATCGGATTCGATGAAAAGGGTCCTTATGAAGGGTAAATAGCAATTGGCATATCACCGTTGTGGTTTTGTGTAGGTAAGAAACGTTCTTTCTAGAAACCCATAGCATCCACGTAAAACATGTAACAACAATTAGAGGTCGTCTAACTTGTTTTTGCAGGGTTTGCTATGTGATGTGATATGGCCAAAAGGATGTGATGAATGATATATGTGATGTATGAGATTGATCATGTTCTTGTAATAGGAATCACGACTTGTATGTCGATGAGTATGACAACCGGCAGGAGCCATAGGAGTTGTCTTAATTTATTTATGACCTGCGTGTTAATGAAAACGCCATGTAATTACTTTACTTTATTGCTAACTGTTAGCCATAGTAGTAGAAGTAATAGTTGGCGAGGCAACTTCATGAAGACACGATGATGGAGATCATGGTGTCATGCCGGTGACATGGTGTTCATGCCGCGCCTCGAAGATGGAGATCAAAGGCGCAAGATGATATTGGCCATATCATGTCACTTTATGATTTGCATGTGATGTTTTTCATGTTTTTACATCTTATTTTCTTAGAACGACGGTAGCATAAATAAGATGATCCCTCATTAAAATATCAAGAATTGTGTTCCCCCTAACTGTGCACCGTTGCTAAGGTCCGTTGTTCCGAAGCACCACGTGATGATCGGGTGTGATAGGTTCTAACGTTCGCATACAACGGGTGTAAGCCAGATTTACACACGCAATACACTTAGGTTAACTTGACGAGCCTAGCATGTACAGACATGGCCTCGGAACACGGAAGACCGAAAGGTCGAACATGAGTCGTATAGTGGATACGATCAACATGAAGATGTTCACCGATGATGACTAGTCCGTCTCACATGATGATCGAACACGGCCTAGTTGACTCGGATCATGTATCACTTAGATGACTAGAGGGATGTCTATCTAAGTGGGAGTTCATTAAATAATTTGATTAGATGAACTTAATTATCATGAACATAGTCAAAAGGTCTTTGCAAATTATGTCGTAGCTCATGCTTTGGTTCTACTGTTTTAGATATGTTCCTAGAGAAAATTTAGTTGACAGTAGCAATTATGCGGACTGGGTCCGTGAACTGAGGATTGTCCTCATTGTTGCACAGAAGGGTTATGTCCTTAATGCACCGCTCAGTGTGTTGAACCTCGAGCGTCGTCTGTAGATGTTGGGAAACATCTGACATACATGTTTTGATGACTACGTGATAGTTCAGTGTGTAATGCTAACGGTTTAGAATTTTGGCACCAAAGACGTTTTTGAAACGTCGCAGAACATGTGAGATGTTCCAAAGACTGAAGTTGGGATTTTAGACTAGTGCCCACGTCAAGAGGTATGAGACCTCTGACAAGTTTCTTAAGCCTGAAAACTAAGGGAGAAAAGCTCAATCGTTGAGCATGTGCTCAGATTGTCTAAGTACTACAATCGCTTGAATCGAGTGGGAGTTAATCTTCCAGATGAGATAGTGGTAGTTCTCCATAGTCACTGCCACCAAGCTATTAGAGCTTAGTGATGAACTATAACATATCAGGGATAGACATGATGATCCTTGAGCAATTTGTGATGTTTGACACCGCAAAAGTAGAAATCAAGTAGGAGCATCAATTGTTGATGGTTAAAGCACTAGTTTCAAGAAGCGCAAGGGAAAGAAGGGATACTTCATGAAACGGCAAATCAGTTGTTGCTCTAGTGAAGAAACCCAAGGTTGAACCCAAACCCGAGACTAAGTGCTTCTGTAATAAGGGGAACGGTCACTGAAGCAGAACTACCCTAGATACTTGATAGATGAGAAGGCTGGCAAGGTCAACAGAAGTATTTTGAATATACGTTATACTATTGTGTACTTCACTAGTACTCCTAGTAGCACCAGGGTAATAAATACCGGTAAGGTTGCTAAGTGTTAGTAACTCGAAATAAAAGGCTACGGAGACTAGCTAAAGGTGAGATGACGATATGTTGGAAGTGTTTCCAAGGTTGATGTGATCAAACATCGCACGCTCCCTCTACCATCGAGATTGGTGTTAAACCTAAATAATTGTTATTTGGTGTTTGCATTGAGCATAGACATGATTGGATTATGTTTATCGCAATACGGTTATTCATTTAAGGAGAATAATGGTTACTCTGTTTATTTGAATAATACCTTCAATGGTCTTGCACCGAAAAATGAATGGTTTATTGAATCTCGATCGTAGTGATACACATGTTCATGCCAAAAGATATAAGATAGTAATGATAGTACCACATACCTGTGGCACTGCCATTTGAGGCATGTTGGTATAAAACGCATGAAGAAGCTCCATGTTGATGGATCTTTGGACTCACTCGTTTTGAAAAGATTGAGACATGTGAACCATGTCTATTGGTAGATATGCATGAAGAAACTCCATACAGATGGATCTCTGGACTCACTTGTTTTTGAATCACTTGAGACATGCAAATCATACCACATGGGCAAGATGACTGAAAGACCTCGTTTTCAGTAAGATGGAACAAGAAAGCAACTTGTTGGAAGTAATACATTTTGATGTGTGCAGTCCAATGAGTGTTGAGGCACGCAGTGGATATCGTTATGTTCTTACTTCACAGATGATTTGAGTAGATGCTGAGTATATTTACTTGATGAAACACAAGTCTGAATTATTGAAGGGTTTAAGTAATTTCATAGTGAAGTTGAAGATCGTCGTGACAAGAGGATAAAATGTCTATGATATGATCATAGAGATGAATATCTGAGTTACGAGTTTGGTACACAATTAAGACATTGTGGAAATTGTTTCACAACTAATACCGCCTGGAACACCATAGTGTGATGGTGTGTCTGAACATCATAACTGCACCCTATTGGATATGGTGCATACCATGATGTCTCTTATCGAATTACCACTATCGTTTATGGGTTAGGCATTAGAGACAACCGCATTCACTTTAAATAGGGCACCACGCAATTCCGTTTAAATGACACTGTATGAACTATGGTTTAGAAAAACCTAAGCTGTCGTTTCTTAAAAGTGTGGCGCTGCGACTCTTATGTGAAAAAGTTTCAGGCTGACAAGCTCGAACCCAAAGCGGATAAATGCATCTTCATAGAATACCCAAAATAGTTGGGTATACCTCCTATTTCAGATCCAGAAGCAAAAGTGATTGTTTCTAGAAACAGGTCCTTTCTCGAGGAAAAGTTTCTCTCGAAAGAATTGAGTGGGAGGATGATGGAGACTTGATGAGGTTATTGAACCGTCACTTCAACTAGTATGTAGCAGGGCACAGGAAGTTGTTCCTGTGGCACCTACACCATTGAAGTGGAAGCTTATGATAGTGATCATGAAAATTCGGATCAAGTCACTACCAAACCTCATAGGTCGACAAGGATGCGTACTACTTCAGAGTGGTACGTAATCCTATCTTGGAAGTCATGTTGCTAGACAACAATGAACCTACGAGCTATGGAGAAGCGATGGTGGGCCCGGATTCCGACGAATGGCTCGAGGCCATAAAATCCGAGAGAGGATCCATGTATAAAACAAAGTATAGACTTTGGAAGAACTACTTGATGGTCGTAAGGCTGTTGGGTGCAGATGGATTTTAAAAGGAAGACGAACAATGATGGTAAGTGTCACCATTAAGAAAGCTCGACTTGTCGTTAAGATGTTTTTCGACAAGTTCAAGGAGTTGACTACGATGAGCTTTCTCACTCATAGCGATGCTAAGAGTCTGTTGGAATTATGTTAGCAGTTACTGCATTATTTATGAAATCTTGCAGATAGGATGTCAAAACATTGTTTCCTCGACGTTTTTCTTGAGAAAAGGTTGTATGTGATGCAACCAGAAGGTTTTGTCAATCCTGAAAGATGCTAACAAGTATGCAAAGCTCCAGCAATCCTTCTAAGGACTGGAGTAAGCATCTCGGAGTTGGAATATACACTTTGATGAGATGATCAAAGATTTTGGGTTTATACAAAGTTTATGAGAAACTTGTATTTCCAAAGAAGTGAATGGGAGCACTATAGAATTTTTGATGAGTATATGTTGTTAACATATTGTTGATCAGAAATGATGTAGAATTTCTGGAAAGCATACAGGGTTATTTGAAAAAGTTTTTTTCAATGGAAAACCTGGATTAAGCTACTTGAACATTGAGCATCAAGATCTATAAGGATAGATCAAAAACGCTTAATAGTACTTTCAAATGAATACATACCGTGACAAGATTTTGAAGGAGTTCAAAATAGATCAGCAAAGTTCTTGGTTGTGTTACAAGGTGTGAGCATTAAGTAAGACTCAAGACCTGACCACGGTAGAAGAGAGAGAAAGGACGAAGGTCGTCCCCTATGCTTTAGACATAGGCTCTACAGTATGCTATGTTGTGTACCGCACCTGAAGTGTGCCTTGCCATGAGTCAGTCAAGGGGTACAAGAGTGATCCAGGATTGGATCACATGACAGTGGTCGAACTTATCCTTAGTAACTAGTGGACTAAGGAATTTTCTCGATTATGGAGGTGGTAAAAGAGTTCGTCGTAAAGGGTTACATCAATGCAAACTTTGACACTAATCTGGATGACTCTGAGTAGTAAACCGGATTCGTATAGTAGAGCAGTTATTTGGAATAGCTTCAAGTAGAGCGTGGTAGTTGCATCTACAAGATGACATAGAGATTTGTAAAGCACACGTGGATCTGAAAGGTTCAGACCCATTGACTGATAAACCTCTCTCACAAGCAAGATATGAACATACCCCATGGGTGTTGGATTCATTACAATCACATAGTGATGTGAACTAGATTACTGACTCTAGTGCAAGTGGGAGACTGTTGGAAATATGCCCTAGAGGCAATAATAAAATGATTATTATTGTGTTTCGTTGTTCATGATAATTGTCTATTGTTCATGCTATAATTGTATTAACTGGAAACCGTAATACACGTGTGAATACATAGACCACAACATGTCCCTAGTAAGCCTCTAGTTAACTAGCTCGTTGATCAATAGATGGTCATGGTTTCCTGACCATGGACATTGGATGTCATTGATAACGGGATCACATCATTAGGAGAATGATGTGATGGACAAGACCCAATCTTAAGTGTAGCACTAGATCGTGTAGTTCGTTTGCTAAAGCTTTTCTAATGTCAAGTATCATTTCCTTAGACCATGAGATTGTGCAACTCCCGGATACCGTAGGAATGCTTTAGGTGCACCAAACGTCACAACGTAACTGGGTGGCTATAAAGGTGCATTACAGGTATCTCTGAAAGTGTCTGTTGGGTTGGCACGAATCGAGACTGGGATTTGTCACTCCGTATGACGGAGAGGTATCTCTGGGCCCACTCGGTAATGCATCATCATAATGAGCTCATTGTGACTAAGTAGTTGGTCACGGGATCATGCATTACGGAACGAGTAAAGTGACTTGCCGGTAACGAGATTGAACGAGGTATTGGGATACCGACGATCGAATCTCAGGCAAGTAACGTACCGATTGACAAAGGGAATTGTATACGAGGTTGCTTGAATCCTCGACATCATGGTTCCTCCGATGAGATCATCGTGGAACACCTGGGAGATAACATGGGTATCTAGATCCCGCTGTTGGTTATTGGCCGGAGAGTTGTCTCGGTCATGTCTGCATGGTTCCTGAACCCGTAGGGTCTACACACTTAAGGTTCGATGACGCTAGGGTTATTAGGAAGACTTGTATGTGATTACCGAATATTGTTCGGAGTCCTGGATGAGATCCCGGACGTCACGAGGAGTTCCGGAATAGTCCGGAGGTGAAGATTTATATATGGGAAGTCGTCATACGGTCACCGGAAATATTTGGGGGTATACCGGTATTGTACCGGGACCATCGGAGGGGTTCTGGGGGTCCACCGGGTAGGTCCACCTGTCTCGGAGGGCCTTATGGGTTGTAGGTGGAAGGGAACCAGCCCCTAGTGGGCTGGGCGCCATTCCCCCCAGGTCCCATGCGCCTAGGGTTTGGGGGTGACCCTAAAGGGGGCGCCCCCCTTGCTTGGGGGGTAAGCCCCGTCCCCCTTGGCCGCCGCCCACCCCCCCCCCTCTAGATCTCATCTAGAGGGGCCGGCCCCCTTCTCCCTATAAATAGAGGGGCGAGGGGAGGGCTGCAACACGACATCCAAGGCGCAGCCCCTCCCCTCCCCAACACCTCTCCTCCTCCGCGTGAGCTTGGCGAAGCCCTGCCGGAGAACTGCCACTCCATCACCACCACGCTGTCGTGCTGCTGTTGGAGTTTATTCCTCAACCTCTCCCTCCTCCTTGCTGGATCAAGGCGCGGGAGACGTCATCGGACTGCACGTATGTTGAACGCGGAGGCACCATTGTTCGGTGCTTAGATCGGATTCGGCCGCGATCTGAATCGCTACGTGTACAACTCCTCCAACCGTGTTCTTGCAACGCTTCCGCTTAGCGATCTTCAAGGGTATAAAGATGCACTCCCTCTCTCTCTCGTTGCTAGTATCTCTAGATTGATCCTGGTGACACGTAGGAAAATTTTGAATTATTGCTACGTTCCCCAACATGAATATGCCTCAACCGGCATGTTTGGATACTATGAATTGTCTCTCAGTCTCCTGAGTAGTCAATATAATTTATGTCCATTTCTTGTGTTGTAATATGAACATATGTATTGTTGTCTTTTTTGCAAAAAATGTATTGTTGTCATCATATATTGTATATCATAATATATTGTATCAGCACTTTGGTACAACACATTTGTATGTATTCTATATATCTGGCAGTGATTTTCATATTGAGAATCTTCAGGTCTATATATAGATTTCTACGAGGGTCGATCCGATGGAAGATGATATGTGCCTTGTGGACATATGCACCAAGAACTCTATATACTCAGGGAAGTGAAATGTTTCCACTCTCAATGAGAGAAAGTGAAATATTTAACTATCGCTAGATGCTATGATGTAACTATTGGCTCAACTGAGTCATATTTACTATCCCTATGGGTACTCGAGTAGAATCAAGGATGCTTCATCGTGCCTGAGTCAACTCATACCATATTAAACTATAGAGATATCCGTCAAAATAGTTTCCATAGCGAAACTTATGATGACAACAAAGAGGAATATCTTCTCTTTACCATATACAACTGATATGGAAAGCACATTCTCTATGTATCATCAAGATTGCACTACACATACTACAAAACCCATAGCACATGTTGCGTACAAGATAGTTTTCCAAAATATCCTTTACATGACAAACTTGGCATACCCACCTTGGTCATCTAGACATTGGGTTGAAACCGAAACTACCAGCAATTCCATTGGTTTATGACTATAAAGATGCTAAATTCTAACAATATTTGGATTTATGTGTACTTTATGTAACACAGGGAGGCTGATTTTTAAGGCTCGTGCACCTTAAAGTCTACGCTGAACCACTCAGACTCCTTGATCACATCAAGTCGAGGTAAGTGGCTCTTCCCAACCATTGGCTAGACTAAACAAGTATCCATGGTCTTAAAAGACAAATCTATACAATGGTCTCAAGTGCACCTTCATCCACACGAAAACCATTGGCAGATTATCCTGATCATTGATTACAAGCAAGTCGAATGGACAAAGTTGTAGAATTCTCCTTCGTGCTTTTACGGCCTTAGGATTGAAGTTCAACACATTGCCCTAATGTCTAGACTCCAAATGGTTTGGTAGAATTCTTTATCCAAAGAATTAAGCTCATCGCATGATCTTTACCTCACAATTGCAACTTACCAACTTATGTTAGAGTCATGTAGTTTTACACGCTCACGACCAAACGGCATAATATTATCCCCCTCTATCTTTGATAAGTGGAAATCTACCAAGTATTTCCCATCTGCGGTAATTCGGTTTCATACCGATGTCATCACCCCGATATACATCATTGACCCCTCAACATATATTTGAGATCTATGTGAGGAATAACTATATTTCCGTCAATACCTCAAGCCCCTCACATGGGGGGTTATTTATGGACAGTATGTTGATTCAATGAGGAACATTTCTAGGCATTAGGGGCAGATTTCAAGTACCATAAAGAATGCCAGGAAATTAGTGGAATGCTCAACACATTTCTGCCTCAAGTCCACGTACTCAAAGATTTCAACCATGTGTTCGGAAGATTTGCAACGCATTGCAAATAACATGCCAGATTCATTTACTGAATATAAATTAAGGTGTCACATAATCCTACAATTCTGCAAAAATATGCCTGAAAGAGTGGAGGTACCAACAAAAACCACTCAACTCCCCGTTCACAGCAATAGGGGGAGAAGTATGGCAATACTACATTAGGATTCAGCTTCTCGCAAGCAAGGATACCGAGGCCTCTGAATCAGTAAATGCAAGTCAACTTCATGTTGGCAGACACCTAATGGGTAGTATACACCTAGTGAACGAGCAACCTCCACTAACTCAGGTCATAGTGCACACAATGACTGGGACACCGGAATACCCGACTCAACGGCTTTGGAAATCGCGAATAGTCACCATGGGTAACGATTTTTCCATCAACTCTATATTGATATATAGATTCTGGAGAAACATATAACCGGAAGTCTACAATTGTAGACATACATTTATCAACTAGATTGAAAAACATTTCACGTGATTCAGGTCCAAAGACCATGGCCATGGCAAAGTGTGAACAACACTCAGACTAAAGTCGAGCAAAGGGTATAATCTAGGTAGAAATAATCTTGCTCAATAAAGGGAAAGGTATTCACATAAGCAATACCTACGCCAGTTTTCTTCTGGAAACAGAATTGAGAACAATGAGGTGGTGAAACATAGAGCAAGTATTATAGCACAAGGGTTTACGCAGATACCCAACTATTCTCCAGAGGTGGAATCTCTTTCCGATAACTCATATCATTGGCAGTACAAATCATCTATCTATGCAGTTGATAGGTGTAGTGATTACATATCGATGTCGGTCACTAGATTCGGACATAGATGGTTCCCAATGGAATATCACTTCTGAACCAAAATGCAAAATGCTACATACACTGTGTAAAAAAACCAATAAGTCACCATATGACTTATTGTTGTCGGTACATTTTGGTACAATCGACATAGTGAGTTCCTTATACACAAGGATTACTCCTACAATGATGATTACACATGCATGTCTGTCGTACACAGGGATTACTCCCGCAATGACAAAGCACATGATCATCTTAATAACGGATTTTGAGATGAAGGATTGGGTAAAACCTCGATCACCTTCACTCATACTTTATGGTATGCTATGTTGTCTATATTCAAAATATATTGAAGAAATTCATTATGGATAAATCTTATGCATCCATAACTCGCATGGCTTCGCTCTCTAGACATAGAGAAAGATTCATTAAAACCATGAGTTGATGAGAATGCGATATTGGGACATAAAGTTTCATATCCTAGTGCCATTGGATCCACCACACATAATTGGTTGGGGCTCAAGAATATCTTTCGATATCTCCAAGGCATCAAATATCTTGTCCTAGTTTTTCAGTTTTAGAGAAATCTTGGCACCAATATCATTGGATAAATCGGTTAGATCCCCACTATGTTAGATCATAGACAAGCTTTGTGTTCCTCCTAGGTGTGGTAGCCATACCATGAAAGTCTTCGAAATAGACCTTAGTGGCTACATCCACCAACCATCATCTCAAAGATAATGTTGTGTGTGTTATCTGGATACAAACAGGGTACATAGTAAGCAATATCTTCATATTTTTCATCTACAAGTCAAATCATGTGACAACCATGAAATCTCTACCAACTTCAACATTCTAGAAACATGTTCATGGAATTGTTATTCAATACTTCAAGATATGCAAGTATCAGTGGGAGTATCTTCCTGAATTACTCATGTTCAAAGGACCATATTATACTCCTTTTCTCTTTATAAGTTTACTTTTGCAGGTTCTCATCAAGGTTTTTAATGAGCTAATATCAACATGAGATCATATGTCATACTTTCTGTTTTTCCCACCGGGGTTTTTAGGAAAGTATACACAACATATTTATTATCCTCTAAACTCTATGGATTTTCCCATATTTGAGTTGAAGGGACAATTATCATGATATGTCATATATTTCTCCTTATATTTTTGCCACTGCCTTTTAAAGGAGTTTTCAATGACATATTAGATCACACTCTTTTCCCTTATGAGCTTTCCTTCAAAGTTTCTCATAAAAGGTTTAATGAGGTGACATATGCAATACTTTCTATTTTTCCCCACTGAGGTTTTTAAAGGAAAGTATACAAAGCATATTTATTGTTCTCCAAACTCACCAATGAGTTTTCTCATTTCTCAAAGGTTTTCTCATATGAGTTATCAAGGAGACAATAATCATTATATGTTGCACCTTTTCTCCTTATTCTTTTTTCATTGGGTTTAAAGGAGTTTTAGCAACATATCTACTCTATTCTCCTCATATTTTTTCCACAGGGTTTTGGGGGGAGATTCTCAAGATTAGTGTGTCCAACCCCGAATAGTCATGTCTCCTCTCTCTATTGAGGGATGCCTCCAAACAGGCACATCTTCTTCCCACCTCTTCCAGATGTATATATACTTGAGAATCAATAGAAATCCGGACTAATAGTCCATTACTTTCATTCAATCTCGTTTTACAACACTATTCAAGCAATTACGGCGAATCATGCATCTCGTCCTGACTACACCCGTTCCTGGAGCAAGATGGCAGAAACCTCCTCCAAGATCATATAAAATAAATATTGATGCTTCTTTCTTTGATGATGGAGGAGGGCGTGATCATTGCAATTCTTCGGAATTTTCAACGAAAGCTATGGCAGGGCCATCAGAATCTCGATCATACTCTCAAACGCCCGAACTGCAGAATCCTTGGCTCTACAACATCACCTGGAATTCGCGGTCTGAAATTACTCTATATAAGGTCGGCTGTACCAAGGTGGTGATGGAGTCCGATTGCCTGGAGCTGGTCGAAGCTAGCAATGGGAAGATTGAAATATGGAGTCCTTATGCAGCAGTTTTGGCATACTGCTTACATATTTAGCTCATGGATTTCATTTAGGCATTGTCCCAGGGAAGCTTATGGTTTAGCACATTATCCTGCTAGGGGTTGTTATGATTCTAAAACTAGTTATGATTGGGTAGATGGAGCTCCCAGTTTCTTGTTATGGCATGTACTACTCGACATAACCCTGCCAAAGATTGAATAAAAGTGCCATGAGGCTTTACCTTCAAAAAACATGAAAGCAACCGATGATATTCTAATAAATAAATAAACCAATGCTGCTGCTGGTTTGGAGGACATTCATCATGTCATTTATAACAAGGGGAGCACATAAACATAAGGACTTCGCGGATACTTTATCTACACTTAGTTACATCACCAGGGCCGGAACGAGTTGTGGTTAGCTTCTAACAAGAGTCAACAAGCCTACAGAAAAAACAGATGACATCAAGTTTATATGAGATATACATGCAGCGCTAACTGTGGACTGAATTCCAGATAGAGACTTACCAAAATGACCTTGTATTCAGATCGTCCGGTCCCAAAGTCATTCCGACTAGAACAAATTTCATATTAAATGAACAAAATGAAATACTCTATTACTTTCACCAATGAAGCGGCTATACCAATGAACAACCTGTGAGACCGATCCAAGATTAGTCATTGTTCAGCACCAAATTCCAAGATTTGAAATTCGTGGCAACAAAGTAAAAAGGTAAATACCAATCAATGGGCTACTCTACTGAGGCTTAGCTTGCAGGTAGAGCGTTAGATTGCTTCTGCGTCTTCTTTTTGCCTAGAGAAGAGAAATCAATAATATGATGTAAGCACGCCTCATTTGTTTTCTGCAGGTTTCGAGACATAAAAAAAGGTACTGGTACAAGAGCCTTCCAATAAAATTAGATCAAACATTCTTGTAATGATTAAGGGTACAAATGAATTGCTCTTTAGTTTATATCAGAACTGAAGCACACCATGATACTTTAGTGTTTTTTCAAAGAAAAACTGTTGCTTTATTATTGAAGAACTACACCAAAATTAAATGCCTGAAATTATTTGCCATGCAGATCTGGATCATGAATCATGTGATGATTACGTCTTCCCTAACTAAATGCTTCCCATGTTCATTTTAGCAGTAAAAGTATCAAAAGATATACAACAAAGTAGCAACTAATAATGAGCAGATTAATTACTTATTCGACATGGCCAAATTATTTTTTACAGGACAAAGAAAAGTATTAAAATCCAGCTCTAACCTGTGGTTTTTGAAGAAGGAACTGCCGCTTTGTTGCACCTGCTTCTTCCCAATTCATTTCTAACTGCAGATACTGGAGTGTCTGCTCTCTGAGCTTTTGTTGCCTGCAGACGACTTGGCCCGCTTGATGATAATTGTGGAGAGATTCCTGAGCACAACCCTGATGTGCTTGCAGGCAGCTGATCTAGAAGCTGTGGGAACATGCACCACTCAGTAACAGAAGATGTTAAGATATTGCGCCTATGATCACAAGGAGATGGCCCCGAACCTTTTTTTGAGGAGTGCTGCTGTTCCGAGCAGCATGTAATACTGAATTATCAGAACCATGTAATGCCGAATCATCAGAACCATGTAATGTTGAATTATCACATGGTACCAACCCATTATTCTGTGACGAGTTTGCAGTTGTATTACTTGCATAGCTGTGTGACTGCTCCGCGCATGATTCACGGTAAAGCTGAGCAAGCTCCAATCGAAGCTGGTAGTTTCCCCGTGAATGATACATTTTTGTAGCAAGAGGAGCTGGCACATCTGATAAATTAAATGAAGAAATCATAACACCATCTCATAAGAACTACCTTGCAGAGAAACTTAAAAAACAGTATGATGTTAGCCTTAACTTGGAAGGCAGAAACTTATCATTTGCTAGGTTATTGGTGCCCCCAGCTAGACACAGGCGCAAGTTTTACAGCCAAGCCAATGTGAAATAATATAGGACCCGAACAAGAAACTGTGGTTCCCACTCGGATCCTCGCGTAACACAGACCCTTCATGTATATTTTATTCATTTGTTTAGCATGTAAGTATTTCCTTGTGAAAAACTAGTATAGTATATTTTACATATACTCCCTCCGCCCCATAATATAAGATCGTTTTGCAAGCTAAAACAGCTTGCAAGACAATCTTATATTATGGGACGGAGGGAGTATTATTCAAGTCCCATATATTTCACGTATATTCTAATGTGCTTTTCTAATAAGATTTTGCCGACGACAAAATTGCTAGTGAAAGAGTCAATGTGATGATGATCAACCAGAATTGATACCAAACAAACCGACATCCGTGTAGCATTTGAAACTGGAAACCCCATCGAAGAAAAAGCTGTTGGGTGGGCATCAGCGTAGGAGCTCATATTATTGATGATTAAACTATGTCTAACTACAATTAAGAAATATTTGCATTGCTCACAATAATCAACTGCTGCATTTCTAAGCTTCAACCCCAGAAGAATAACATAAGTAAAATTCACTCCTAGACATCATTCTCCTTTTTTTTGGCGAGTAACTCCAGACATCATGTTGGCACTGAGACATCACAAAATCAACAATATTTTGATTGACACTGTCAAATCATATCATTTGCTGAAGCACGGCGGACTGATTTTAAATTTATAGGACGTATAAAGGGGATGCTGTCGAATAAGGAAATTATTTCTGCAAAGGCCAACCAATTCCGTGTTTAAGACCAAACTTGGCTCCCAAAAATGGTCGTTAGCATGATTAGATGCATGTGCATAGAAAACATAAGCGGCACAAAACATAAGCATACTGATAAGTACATTGTACCTCTAAAACGACTTTCAGGAGCATTGATGGCAGGTGTTTTGAACCCTATACAACAAAGAAGCATAAAATAAGCAATGGCACGATTAAAACCTGACCAGAAAGTTGGTCCTTGCCACAACCATTATATAGCTACCAATTGAAACATCTATCCCGACAGTGAAGCTGCAACCCAAGAGTCAAACACATCTGCTACCTCTGTAGTCCGTACTATCAATTTCTCTAGATAATGGACTTGGATTGACATATTTCACATCTAAACAAAAGTGGGCTTAGAAATATGTATCACGGAGGATCACAAGCTAATGCAAACCACAAACGTGGAGGCAATACTAATAACAGCAGTACATACAAAGGTGAAATGTTTCAAGAAACTATTCAACATCAAATGAAGTAGAATAAAAACTTCACCAGATTGAATTAGAAAGAAAGTACCACTTACTTTGATCAGCAATAGAATTTAAATGTTTGCTCTCGTTTCCATTGGTCAACTCAAAGTCATTGACTATGTTCTTATTTTCAGGCTGAGACTTTAATTTCACTTTTATATGTACCTTTTGATCTATCAGATGTCAAGGCAGCAAAACTTCGAACGGAAATCCATATAACAAGGAATTGATATGAAGATAAAACATTGAACATAAAAAATGCATATAGCAGAGTAACGTAGACACCCAAAGTAAATAAACAAGAATCAAATTGTTTCGCATAAGCTATTAACACGGATACTTCCATTGCTTGTCAGCTTTATTTTCCTGCCCTTCTTTGGAGGCTTCATAGGATGAACATCGTCTTCTACACCCATCGAATCGTTTGGGTTCACCTTCCCTGAGCTACATCGCTCTGCAGAAGTCAAAATATCAATGAACTTCCAGATCAGTTCAATGGACTCACATTGTAAGGAAAGTGTAACTTTAATTAGAGTCACGCCAAGCAAATGTGTAACAAGGAAGGTTTGAACAGTCATAAATCAAAAACCATGAAAACTCAAACTTTTGGTATATAACATGTCAAGTATTGTTGTCTGTACGTTTTAACGGAATATAGTAATCGAACGAATAACGCCGCCCTAAATAAATGAATTATTTCACAATACACTACTATGTTGATTAACATTATTGGCCAGTTGCATGATGAATAATAGAGTGGTTGTGCCAATAGTCATTACTAAAGTCAAATTATGACAACACAACGACATGGGGCCTTTTGGATATACATACTGCAAATTATGTAGTTTATGCACTGACTAGCTTGGAGTCATGCTAAATAGATGTTTGCAGCATTGTTTCCAACCAAAACAGTATGTAGTTTATGCACTGACTAGTCTGGAGTCATATTCACTGTCATGCTATCATATGAACTAAATTACACCAAAACAGTGTTTAGTGTAACGTGTTGAACAATACCTGCATGAGGTGCATAATGGCTGGCCTTAACAGGCTTCTGGCATGTATCACAGCGGACCTTCAATATAAGATGTTAGCTCAAATTGGAAGCAGAAAATGAAAAAGGGGGAATCTAGATTTATCAAAAAATACCAGGTCCAATGGATCAGCCATAGGTTTTGATCCGAATATATGCATATCTGCACATAACTAAATCATAAATTGTGGCGTCAACTGATAACTTTACAATGTGAATACAATATAATGGCACTGTGTGTCACAACATAAACATGACATGTAGTATATGAGCCGAGAAACAAACTGAGAAAAACTGATCAGTTATCAAATAAAATACACATCAGACAAAACTGAGTAATAAAAATGGTTGCTAGAAAAATAGTGCCACTGATAAAGGCACGCAGAAGTTGTAATGTTAGTGTGTGAGTCTCTGATCTCCTGGTTCAAGAAATGGAAGGAACTTACCATCTTCATCAAGCAAATTTGGTTCATGTGCGCTAAGAAGTTGCTTGTGTAGGATATGTGAAGCACCCTTCTCATTAATCACCTCATCTGCCAATATGTCAGGGGGGAATCTTATTTTCATTCTCAAATACCCAGAAGGTTTAAGTTATATACGTTTTTCAAACAATGAGCATTTATTTTATTCTCTTATGAGAGCTATGTTTAAAAAATCCAGCAAAATGAAATATGGAGGCAAGTAACCGAAATTCAGTTCTCCAAATATGATTAAAAAAAACATAACCTTGCATACAGATGGTGAAATTTCTAAGGTCACTACACTACCTCCAAACAGAGATAATGTAAACGGAGACATAATAAGTATACAGGTCACAGGTATTCGTGAAAATGGAAACTTATATTGGAGACTGAAGTCATGTTGACCTCTATATTATATAGACAAACCAATAGTTTTGCAATCAAGAAAACAGCTGGAAAGGCATCATGACTTGAATTTTATAATACCAATGCTACTGGTTTTACTCTGGTGGATATGGGGAATTGGGGATCCGCCAATAAAATCAAGAGAATAAACTAAATGGAAGCTCATTTGTTATAGTTTACCAGGTGTGGCATGATTTTCCATCATTAGCTTCAGCACAGAAGCCATTTTAAAATGTCCAGCCATGCAGACCATTTTGTAATAGCAACCTACATTGAACCAAATGCACATGATATTAGTTAAAGTTTATTCAAACATCCAAAGTTGGATGTGGGTGATATCATGTTGCAAGAAACTTTGCAATGCGTTCACTAATTCAGAACTAGTAGTTTGATTATATGCCTGGTCATTGTCTTTCCAGCATTTAGTCTCTCCATGGAGAAAACGGATGCGCAGATATGTCACCGGTATGTGGTGTCCCATGTGCCACCGATTCATGAACAAATCTAATGGGAAATTTCAACAACACAAGTGCAGCTCGCATTTCATAACTAGAAACAAACTTAAAAACATTTGGCACTAGAAGTTGCTGATGTCCACAATTCAACATGTCATTTTTTTCTGAATATTTATAAAATGAAATTAAATCCTAAACATTCAAGGCTGAGACAATGAACAAAAATAATCACAGACCTACGCTGACAATTCAAACTCCAAGCTCTCTAAGCATCGCCATGAAAATTGTGAATATAGTACTGTTAACTCAATACCCTGTCACCTCGCCAACTTATCAGCCAGTATTGCGTAAGTTCCATTTGCATGCGGGGCCTAATCTTTTCACACTCCTGAGAGTTAAACCAAAACTGTAAAAAAAATACCTAGAATTGAACTGATGTTACATTGACATTCCCCATCCAGCTTCTCACATTGCGGCAAATCTAATGAAATCCTAAAATGTGTGCCCCGAATGCAAGTTTGATCTCCCCACCATTACGTCCTCTCCTACTTTCAGATCACACTACACTTAAACGTTTCAAACAACGATAAGTGCGCAACTAACAGGCAAAGCACGCGAAGCAGTGTCATGTACAATGTGACAATCCGAATATCATACACCTATGATCATTCCACTAGTCGCTAATTCATTTCAAATTTGAGATCAAATTCCGAATAAAAAACTCTTAGGAATCTCAAAAACTTGTTTCACAAGTCAGGGCTTCACTAAAACGAATCACGGAGTTAGATCGAATTACGACTAAATTTTGACGAACTGACCCCAGTAAAAAACACACGGGAAATTTTCTTTTAACTTCACAAGTGCCTCACCTGCAATAGCCGAATTCCTGGACGACGCCGAGCCCTCAAAAAATGCCGAAAAAATCAGGGGATGTTGAGGAAATCTCGGTGTCAATCGGTGGCCCTCTGGCGCCGCAGGCGTCTCCGCCGGTAGGACTGTTCGCCGGCGGGCGCCTCCTTCCCCCTCGCAATCCCACTTGTCACATGCCAAATTCCGCGACTAGGAAAGCGCGAAAAAAGTGAGCCGGAGGCGGAGGAAGACGCAGGAGAAGCGGCAAGGTGGCGCGGAGAGATCTCCTACGCTCGGCGGAGGATCCCGGCGATCGCCGGCGGCGAGGGGGAGGGGAATAGGCGCACGAAGGCGAAGCGAGCGCCAAGCGTTTGGAGATTTGGGGCGGAGGCGTTCGGCCTCGGTCGGTTCTTGTAACGAGCGAACCGACCGGGTGGGACGCCTGGTCTGGGTCCGGATCCAACGTAGCTGGTCCGACCTAGCCAGCGCCGCTCGCCGCTTAGCTGCTCGCCGCGGCAGCAAGGGGAGGAGGGAAAAGCAAAAGAGGGCGGCATCTTTGCGTCGGCGATGGCGGCGGCGGCGGGGGCGAGGAGCAGGGTGGCGTTCGTGCTGGTGGACGGGATAGGGGACGTGACCATCCCGTCCCTCGGCGGGCGTACACCGCTGGAGGCGGCCGCGGCACCGCGGCTGGACGCTGTGGCGGCGGCTGGGGTGGTCGGGCTCATGGACCCCGTGGAGCCCGGGCTCGCCTGCGGCAGCGACACGGCGCATCTCTCCCTCCTCGGGTACGATCCCCGCGTATACTACCGCGGCCGCGGCGCGTTCGAGTCCATGGGCGCCGGCCTCGCCATGGCCCCGGGCGACATCGCCTTCAAGGTCTGGTTCTGGCGACGGTTGATTACATTTCTTACTTCTTATAGCAGTATATCAGCCTTAGTACGCTCTTGTGCCTTATTATTTCTAATTACTTAGCTTACCTCATAGAGTATTGCTAGGTAGTTTACTGTTAATGGTTCAGATCATTGACTGGTCTTGTAATTCCTTTACTAAACTGGAGCCCTTTCTTGTTAGATTTTTGCATACTAACAATGTATTGTTGTTTCCCTTTGCTGAATTATTGCCCTGGATTGTAGACTGGCACTCCCTCCGTAAAGAAATATAAGAGCGTTTAGATCATTACTTACTGAGGGAGTACTTTTGAAGCCATGCAGTAAACGGTGTGTCTGAACTGATGAATGTATTGTTTCCCTTTGCTGAATTATTTACCCACACAGTCGAACTTTGCTACATTGGACGAAAGCACGGGGGTTATCGTCAGCAGGAGGGCGGATAGGCACTTTGAGGAGGAAGGCCCAATCCTCTGTGCTGCATTAGATGGGATGAAGCTTCCATCGTTTCCCGAATATGAAGTGAGAGTCAGGTGCACCACCTATTCATACTGAGCATTGATGTGTTATTACTGTTTTTCCTATTACCATAATTAACACCTTTCTACAGGTACGCTACTGAGCACAGATGTGGTGTGGTTGTCAAAGGACCAAGGCTAAGTGGAAACATTTCCGGAACTGATCCGTTGAAAGACAACCGCTTGCATCTAAAGGCTGAACCTTTGGATGATTCGGAAGAAGCCAAAAACACCGCAGCTTTGGTTAACGAGCTCTCTAAGGAGATCACGCGTATACTGGTTTCTCAACCCATCAATGCAAAGCGTGCAGTCGAGGGGAAGAATATTGCTAATGTTGTGCTATTGCGAGGCTGTGGTATCCGGATTGAGGTTAGTGAACTCAATATTTGTCTCGTGCAACTACTAATTCCTAGAATGGGGTGTTATCTGTCGTGATAAATTGATAATTCCTGCAGTAATAAATAGGAATAAATTTAATAGGTTTGGAAAGGTTTGCACAATGCTCTTTGCTTTGGAGTACCATGGTTCAATCCCATCAAAATAAGTATAATCCTGATCTGATTCTTGAGTTCTAATGTTGATTTTTTACCAACTTAAGCTTAGGGTATCTTGTCATCATAACACATATAGGAACATACTTTTGGCCAACACCTACATTGGCTCTTCCAAATCTATTGAAGATTACTCCTACGAGCATAAGAGTTTCGCATCTAAAGCATGCAAGAGTTCCCTGCTGGAACTTGATGCTACTTGACTTCCATTCTAATGAAGTGGCATGCGCCTATACTAGGTACCTCCCTTTGAAACCAAGCATGGACTCACGCCGTGCATGGTAGCTCCTACCAAGATCATAGCCGGGCTGGGGCTGTCATTGGGCATTGATATCCTTGAAGCACCTGGAGCAACTGGAGATTATAGAACTCTCTTAACTTCCAAGGCAAAAGCTATAGCCAAGGCACTCTCTGCTCCTCTGGACACGCCACCTCGTGTTTTTGTGCCTGGAGAGGATGAATATAAAGCCGGAAGAGAAGACGGATATGACTTTGGTTTCTTGCACATCAAGGTTAACATAAATATAGGCTCTCTTTACAACTAGTATTAACTGTGTGATGCTGATAGTTTGTCTTATAACGTTAATGCAGGCTATTGATGATGCTGGCCATGACAAGGCTGTCAAGTTAAAGGTGCGAGGCCTGGAAGCTGTTGACCGGGCTATTGGTCAGCTTGCAAGGCTCCTGTGGGAAGCTGAGAAGTCCGGGCAGTACCAGTACTTCCTCTGTGTCACTGGAGACCACTCTACTCCGGTTGAGTACGGAGACCACAGCTTCGAACCTGTCCCGTTTGCGATATGCCGGCTGAGAGATTTTGTGGGAGCAATTGGGGAGGACAATGTGATGAACACCCCCCTCGACGATTTCCCACTGCCTTCGGTTAAGTCCGGAGAAGATTTAACCGATGATTCAGAACCAGCGGAACACAAGCCTGAAGAGCGTAAAGCTTTTAGCGGCGATAAAGTGTGTGAATACACCGAGATTGCTGCTGCAAGGGGCTGCCTTGGGCGGTTCCCTGGAAGTGAGATGATGGGCATCATCAAGAAGTTCATGAAAGCAAAGAATGATTAACGCCAGTTTGATTGCTAACATTGTACTTGATCTTTGGGCGCGAAGCTTCTTTGTAATAACGACGAATGGATAAACGGCACAGAACCAGCTTAATATGATACGAATAAAATCTATCATGGTTGAGGTATAATGACATGTGCTTTGAATCATAAGTTTAAGCCCTTTTTTTTCCTTTTTCCTTTTTTGAGGCGTCTGGCTTATGAAACTTCTTTTTTCTATATCTATACCTACTAATAAAAGAAATAGGTATTCTTGGTCCGTCATGCTATTTTGCAGAAAATCCCCTTAAATTTTTGGTAATAAACCCGTAGTACATATTAATCAATTTTTAAAAAATCCATAGCTTTTTAACCCTAACTCGAAATTTAACATGTTATATATGAAATTTGATTAGAATAATATGTAGGATCTGAATATGATATTATTTTTAACTATTAACCATTTTAAAAAATGCTATTTACGATGAAATGTTAATCAATAGCGTATGATCAGTCTTTCCTTCATAGCGGTGCCGCTCCGAATTGAAAATGAACACTTCGGCAAAACTAGGATGGGGAACAAAAACAGTATCTATAAACTACACAGAAAAAATAGATTTATCATTCTATGCCGAAAGGGAGACGTCTTAAGATTGAGGCCAACGTCAACGGGAGTGGGAAGAAGGATAAATAGAAACTCAGATTGGATGCCATGTGTTGAAATAAAGGATATGAACTTACGAATTCATGGTTATTAGATTAGTAAGTGTTTTTTTTCATCCGTTGCAATGCACGGGTTTTTTCATCCGTTGCAATGCACGGGTTCATTTGCATCGTATGCCGAGAGGGAACGTCTTATGAAACGTGTTGTATTGATGTCAACACTAAGGCCAGCGTCGACGAGAATGGGAAGAAAGATAAATAGAAACACAGATGGGATGCCATGTGTTGAAATAAATGACATAGACCTATTAAATTTTGGACTCATGGTTATTAGATTAGGAAGTGTTTTTTTCATCCGTTGCAACGTACGAACTCATTTGTTAGTCTAAGCTTACGAAACTTCTGACTCCATATGTAGTCTTTTTGCGTAATTCCCTGTGCCTTCGGTGTAAGTTACACAACAATATGCAAGTAGTGGGAAGACTATAAGTATTCCCTTAGTTAACACCGTCGCTCTAACAAAAATACTTGTATGCACCAAAAAACCCGAGTTCCACGGGGTAAATCCATTAAAAAAAGAACAAATTTTAGCAGAAGGAGCTGCTACAATTGGAGGCGAACTTGCTTTAGGAAAAACGTATTAGTAGCTGATATGCCATGGAAAGGTTATAATTTTGAAGACGCGGTACTAATTAGCGAACGTTTGGTATATGAAGATATTTATACCTCTTTTCACATCCAGAAATATGAAAAAGATATTTATACCTCTTTTCACATCCGGAAATATGAAATCCAAACGGATACAACAAGCCAGGGCTCCGCTAAAAAAATCAGTAAAGGAATACCACATCTAGAAGAACATTTACTCCGCAATTTGGACAAAAATGGAGTTGTTAGGTTGGGATCCTGGGTAGCATTATTTAGCTTGGCAAGAAGAATTTGTCACTACGTTCCGGTCCATATGAAGAATGCGCTGTTCATGCCAGAAACATACTTTCTCTCATTTATCAACAGCTATAGTTTGTGATACAAATATCTTGATTGCGCAAAGACTTGTATTGGAGCAGAGCATTCAGAATGCAATGATAAGCATAAATCTAGATACAGTAGCTGTCATTTCATACGTACAGAAACGTGAATACATCAGTGACTCCCGAGCTACAACTGCCTTGAGCCGTACAGAAAGCATAACACCAAGAATATCGTCAACACGAGCGCCGAAATACATCGAAATCAACATTGGGTTTGACCAAACTAACAATGCAAACCAATCTACAGACCAAAAAACATTCACAGGTCAATCAGGAAAGAGAAAAAACATATAACAAACATACAGAAACAGAACATTTCCACCTGGCACCATCCACTGTTTTAAGCAAGAGCAACAACTGATAGGATTCAAAGGAACTGATGCAATCCACAAATACAAACATGAAATGTATTTGCCCCAAAAAACGCCATGAAATGTCAACAACACTTTCAGACGTACAGGTCTATATATTTATGAAAATAAACGCACAATCCGCCTGTCTCGTGCCATGAAATGTATTTATGCAACTGGTCTGGACAATTCGTCACAGCGGGCAGAAAGTCTTGTTGCCAAGAGGACAGATACATTGAGCAGAGATATATCCTTCAAAGAAGACCACGTCGCCTTTTGTAGTCGCTCACAGACAGAGTTAGAGCATGCCTCCTTCCATCATTGTCAGGGATTTTGTAACCCATCGTTGCTTCTATCTTCTGCTTCCTCGCCATGTAGGCCTCAAACTGACCTTTGGGTCCACCATACTGCTCCAGAACAGCCAATGATATAGGAAGTTCAAAATTATGTAGCGGATTCGTTTCTGTCCCGAGATCCAAAGGTGCGTTGGTATCAACCAGCTTCCCAGCTTCAGCAGCTGCTACTAGAGCTGAAGCTGTGACTGCTGTAC
The DNA here is from genome assembly GCF_018294505.1 of Triticum aestivum. Lineage (NCBI taxonomy): Eukaryota > Viridiplantae > Streptophyta > Magnoliopsida > Poales > Poaceae > Triticum > Triticum aestivum. The sequence continues at coordinate 135,382,434 of NC_057806.1, forward strand.
CAACTCGCACCCCACCCTTCACAGCTTCCGTCACAGCTATTACATTATCGCTGTTGCCATTGGCGGCTTCAGCATTTTCTGCTTCTCCTTCTGGCTTTGCTGCATAATAGTTCCTCGATCTTGTCCACCTCCTTGAGAAAGGATCATAACCAGCCTCTCCAGCCTTCAAACTTGTATTAACAGCTTTCATTTCTGATGCATTCTTGAAATTCTCAGCACGGTTCTTCCTGTTCATCTCCTCTAACTTTGCTGCCTTCTCATTAGTTGACATTGGCTGAGCAATCTTCTGCAGATGATTCAGCCTTGCACGGATCCTTTCTGCTTCTGCATCATCCCTCCGGACCAGGGCCATCTCCAACTGATCCCTCAACCTATCCTTCTCAGCAGCAACATTCATAGGACGTCTCACAGCTGATTTCTCTTTCAGCATCCGCTGTACAGTAGCTGCTGAATACACAAAATTGTAGGCCTCTATAATGGCTTCTTTCTTCTCCAGCACTTCCTGCCGGGTTGGTATGCGTACGCCATTCTTTTCAGCCTCTTGAAGCCACTCCTTGAACTCTTCTTCAAGGACAGGAGAGTCGGAGACCTGAGTCATCTGCCACCGAGCAGCATTAGCTTCATTATCCCATACAACATTGAGATACTTGCATGTTTCGTAACTCTCCAGTTTGTACTGCCGATCTGGGTCGTTAGCATCCACGTTTCTAACTATGCACAGCCTGTACTTGGGGGTGCCTGATTTTGTCTTGCCAATCCCAAGCCGCACAAAGCAACCAGATACAAGGTCCTCAAAAAAGGGTTCCATGAACCACTTCACCAGCTTTGACCTCCGAAGGGTTATGCTCTTCACATCATCAAACTTGAGAGGGTCAAGTCTACTTGGTGATTCGTCAAACTCATCATCCCGATTATCCTCAGCAATCCCAACATGGTCGTTCATCCTCCCCCTGTTACCGCCATCATTGCTGCCATCGCTCGGGGGGGTTCCAGCCCTGCGTCTATTAGGCGAGCCGCCACTCTTGGGAACCAGATCCTTGAACCTGTTACGGTACCCTTCCGGATCCTGCTGCCTCATCCTCTTGGCTCGCAGCTCGTCGAGTGCGCTCTTGGTGGCAGACCTGTCAGTCCGGGCCGAGGCCCGCAGCCGGCTGGGCGGTGGGGGAGGGCTGTCCTTCCGGGCCTTATCCGCCTTGGACGAGGACGCCCGTGCCAGCTTCTTGAGCTTGTAGTCGTCGATCCTGGTGCTCCGCTCCGCCAGGATCATCTCCCTCTGCAGCTCCGTCATGTTCTCCAGCTGCTCCTTGTCGTCCTCGTCCTTGTACAGGTCGCTCCCGACGGACGGCGCGCTGTCGGAGTCCTCACCCCCGCTCCGCCTCCCCTCGTCATCAGGGTCCTCGTCGTCGTACCCTCCTCCTCCCCGGCCGCCGCCCTTCCCCGTCTGGTGCCTCTTCTTGAGCGGCACCTGCGAGCCCGGCGGCAGCCTCTTCCTCGGGTGGCTCGGCGCGACGTCCGAGTCGGAGTCGCCGTCGTCGGAGCCATCGGAGCCGCTCCCGCCGGAGTAGGAGCCCCCAGCGCGGCGCCCGTGCTGCTGCCAGCGCTGGTTCGACTGCCGGGACTGGCCGCCCTTCCCCACGGTCCGACCCGCGGCCTGGAGAAGCAGATCGTCCAGGTTAGGGTCCGGCATCGCTCCTCCTCTCCTCCTCAAGAACCCCTACAAGAACAATTCCCAATAGCAAATCGCGAAATAAACAGCCATGAGTACTCCGCCAAGTAGCAAAAGTGGAGAGGGAGGAAGAAGATCTGCTGGATTACCTTGGAGCTTCGGTGGCGGCGGCGAGAGGTCGATGGACACCGTCGAACACGAGAGGGGAAAAGGAGGGGTTCTGATCTGTTGTTGGGCCTTGGCAGCAGCAGAGAACTCAACAACGGGCCCGTTTATTATTACGCTGCCTATACCTGGCCTATAGCTGGCCAAACGGGCCGGCACAGCCCGGCCCGGCCCGCCATGGCACGATTATTAGTCGGGCCGTGCCGTGCGGCCTGCGTTCTGCCCCCTCCGGCCCAAGCACGGGCCGGCCCGATGGCCCACTAGCCTGATGGCCTGCTAGGTTGTTTCTTGGGCTGATTTTGGCCTGTTGGGCTGTTTTTATGTGTTATATATATATAATCTGTATAAAAAATAAAAAAAGATAAACGGGTCGTGCCGTGTCGGCCCGCATGCCCAACCTTCAGGCCCAGGCATGGCCCAAGGCAGGCAGCGTGCCTGGCATGGCCCGATTAGAGCGTGCCGGGCCTGGCCCATCACGTGTCGGGCCAGCGTGCTTGCGGGTCGGCATGCCAGGCCCGGCCCATTTGGCCAGCTATAACCTGGCCAAACGGCCCGGCCCGGCCTGTGCTAATCGTGCCTGGCCTGGCACGGCCCGCCATGGTACGTTTAATAGTCGGGCCGTCTCGGGCCGGCCCATAGGCGCTGCTCCTTGGCCCAGGCACGGCCTGATTAGTAAACGGGCCGGCCCGATGGCCCGTTTAGCACGCTGGGCTGCACATATTCAGCATGTTGGGCTGTTTTTTTAGGCTTATTGGGCTATATTTTAGGTATAAATATATAAAAAAATCTAAAAATTATATAAAAAATTTAAACGGGTCGTGTTGTGCCGGCCCGCGTGCCCAAGCCAGGCACGGCCCAAGGCGTGCTGTCGGGCACGACTCGTTTAGCCCATGTCATGCCTGGCTCATAGCGGGTCGTGCCGGCGTGCTCACGGGCTGGCCTGTTTGGCCCGAGCCGTTTGGCCAGCTATAATGCTGCCTCTTTGGGTTTTGGACTTGTGGTTGATGGTAGTCAATGTATACACGATTGATGTTAATCTCTCCCCCTCCCATACAGTGGTTTTGGAAGCAAGGTATGGACCTTAGTAATCATGTTTTTTTACCCCCAATACATCCGGAACGTTTTTTTATGGCATTTTAGTTGATGTGAAGTGGCAACTTTAGTTGTTAACACATGGCAACTTTGTTCCAGTTCGGTTTTTTTTGTCAAAAATTTGTCATGTTTGCCAACCTCTTCTGAACGAAAGTTGCCATGAAAAATGTTCGGATTGCCATGCTTAAAATCCGAACGTTCGGGTTTTATGAGTTCCAGATTTTTTTTCCACTAATAGTATGTTTATACCTATGAAGTTCTCCAGCCAAACCAAGAGGTATCATCTCATGCCTGAAGGCGGGTTAATGAATAACTCTATATTAGGACCTTATTCAGGAGATGAGGTTCTAAAGGCTCTATTTGATATTGGGGATATGAAGATTATGACATATGCTTGGTGATGATCTGGTTAATTGCGGTGTTATACCATTTTGATGGAATGAAACTACAATTGTTATGGTCCTAAAGTAAATTCCCCAGAGAAGGTAACTCATTTTGGACCCATCGGCCTGTGTAATGTGGTTAGTGATCTCAAAGATGCTTGTTGCCAGATTAAAATTAATACTTCCAGAGGTAATGGATGTAATTCGGAGAGCTTTTGTGCTAGGACATCTTGCCACTAATAATGTTCTTGTGGCATATGAAGTTACCATACAAGTAATAATTAAAGGGGTGTGAAAGAAGGACTATGTGTGGCGAAATTGGGCATGCACAAGGCATATGATTGTGTTGAATGGATTTTCCTGAGTGAAATTGATTCTATGTGGCATGGGTCAATTTGGTGATGTTGCGTGTTTCTATGGTAGAGTACCGCATTCGATTCAACTCTAAGGAATCTGAGGCTTTCACTCCCATGAGAAGTCTGAGACAAGATAACCCACTTTCGCCCTGCTCCTTCTACTTTGCACAGAGGGGTTGGCAACCCTTTTGTTAGATGCTCAAGAGACCGACAGTCTTAATGGGATCAAAGTTTGTAGGAAATGCATCTGTGATTAAAACCTTCTATTTGTTGTTAACACTTTAATTCTTATGAGAGCAAATATTCAATATGCAGCAAGTTAGCAGACTACCTTACATCTTGTTGTGGAGTGTCTGGGGAAACTGGTGAGTGTGAACATATCAAGCATCTTTTTAGTCCTAATACTAATGTGGCAATTTGGGAACAAATTTGATCTACTTCACATTATGACAGAAGTGTTTAATGACAAATATTTGGGGCTACCTACCATGGCCAACATGAGTAAATTTGATTGTTTACAACATTTAATTGATCAGGTTTGGCAGATGATTAATGGGTGGAAAGAGAAGCTTTTGCCTACAGGAGATAAGGAGGTTATCTTCAAGTTAGTTGTTCAGCCAATACCATCATACACGATGTTTTGGTATTTAAAAATCCAAACAAGTTTGTAAAGGAATTATTGATGTGATGTCACACTTTTTGTGGGGTGATAGTGACAACAAGGATAGGATGCATTGAATGGTGTGATGGAAGATGTGTGTTCCAAAGATATAAAGAGGCATGGGGTTCCATGATATGCACAGTTTGAACCTGGTAATATTGACAAAGCAAGATGGCACTTAATTGATAATCTAGATTCTCTATGTGCAACCATTTTTTCGGGTTAAATATTTCCCTGATGTGGACTTGCTCAATGCAACTTCAAGGAAAGGAGCTTCCTTTAATTGGTTGTATTATGGTTGGTGTGAACACCTCCAAAGCATGAACACATTTGGAGAGTAGGTGATGGTCAGAAAAATAATATTTGGAATGACACGCGGATTCCTAAATGCAGAACAAGGAGAGTGATCAAAACCCATGGTGGGTACTTATTGTCTGAGGGTGGGGATCCAATTGATCCTAGCATGGGATAGTGGGATGAAGATCTGGTCAGGTTCTAGTCAGTAGGCCTGGAAACAATACTCGGCATCACCTTTGCCATAAAATAGACGATTTTGTTGCCTAGAGTTTTATAAAATAAAATGGGATTTTCACAGTACTATCCGCATATCACACCAAATGGGATCATAAGCACGGGAGAAAACAAACAAGAACTATGGTATGAATTTGATGAATTCTAATCCTATTTGGGGTATTGTCTGGAAATTGAAATGTCCAGCAAAAGACAATATATTTGTCTGGAGAGATCTTCATGGAACAATATCATGTCGTGTTACTTTGGTGGATCATCATATCGAGGCCTCATGGCAATGTACGTACTGTAAGAAGGGGTGAAAGATGTATTGCACTTGCTTATCAGATGCCCAAAGGCCGAGGAAGTGTCGGGTATGCTTGGGATTTATGAGATAATCATCCCATCATGTGATGCGGACCTAGTTGGTGAAGCTATGCTAGAATTTTGGCTATCCAACATAGTTGACCATGCATATGTTGTTGGGGAACATAGCATGCAATTTCAAAAAATTCCTACGACCACGCAAGATCTATATAAGAGATTCATAGCAACAAGAGGGGGCGAGTGTGTCCACGTACCCTCGTAGACCGAAAGCGGAAGCGTTAGGTTAACGTGGTTGATGTAGTCGAACGTCTTCACGATCCAACCGATCTAGTACCGAACGTACGACACCTCCGAGTTCAGAACATGTTCAGCTCGATGACATCCCTTGAACTCTTGATCCAGTAGAGGGTCGAGAGAGAGTTCCGTCAGCACGACGGCATGGTGACGGTGATGGTGATGTGATCCGTGCAGGGATTCACCTAAGCACTATGACGCTATGACCGGAGGAGTAAACTGTGGAGGGGGCACCGCACACGGCTAAGAGAACAATTGATGTGCCTTTGGGGTGCCCCCCACCCCCATATATAAAGGAGGGGAGGAGGAGGCGGCCGACCAAGAGGGGGTGCGCCAAGGGGGGTCCTACTAGGACTCCTAGTCCTAGTAGGATTCGCGGATCCGGCTTGCCTGCTCCCTCCCCATGCTCCCATCCGTGCTCCCACTCCATCCTACGACTATCTTTTTCTCTTTTTTTTCTTTCTAATCTAATCATCTCCCCTTGATTTTAAGGGGGTGGGACGGGCCTTATTTTGTTCCAATCAAATCATCCCACGTATGCGGAAGCACGGATGGGTGCACACGGGGGGAGCATGCAAGTCTCGTCCAGGATTCGCCCCCCCCCCCTCTTTTCCTTCTCTTGGAGGTGGAAAGGGGGAAGGAGAGGGAGTAGGAGAAGGAAAGGGGGTGGCGCCTCCTTCCCTAAACCAATTCAGCCTCCTCCCTTGTGGGGCGCACCATCCCCTTGTGGGCTAGTTAGCCTCCCTCCTATGGCCCATATGGCCGATATCTTCCCCCGGGGGGTTCCGGTAACCCCTCCGGTACTCCGGTATGTACCCGATACACTCCGGAACCCTTCCAGTGTCTGAATACTACCTTCCAAAATATCAATATTTACCTCTTGACCATTTTGAGACTCCTCGTCATGTCCGTGATCTTATCCGGGACTCCAAACAAACTTTGGTCAACAAAACACATAACTTATAATATAAATCGTCATCGAACGTTAAGCATGTGGACCCTACGGGTTCGAGAACTATGTAGACATGACTGCGACACATCTCCAGTCAATAACCAATAGCGGAACCTGGATGCTCATATTGGTTCCCACATATTCTACGAAGATCTTTATCGGTCAAACCGTAATAACAACATACATTATTCCCTTTGTTATCGGTATGTTACTTGCCCGAGATTCGATTGTTGGTATCATCATACCTAGTTCAATCTCGTTACTGACAAATCTCTTTACTCTTTCCGTAATACATCATCCCGCAACTAACTCATTAGTCACATTGCTTGCAAGGCTTATAGTGATGTGCATTACCGAGAGGGCCCAGAGATACCTCTCCGATACTCGGAGTGACAAATCCTAATCTTGATCTATGCCAACCCAACAAACACCTTCAGAGACACCTGTAGAGCATCTTTATAATCACCCAGTTACGTTGTGACGTTTGATAGCACACAAGGTGTTCTTCCGGTATTCGGGAGTTGCATAATCTCATAGTCAGAGGAATATGTATAAGTCATGAAGAAAGCAATAGCAATAAAACTTAACGATCATTATGCTAAGTTAAGGGATGGGTCTTGTCCATCACATCATTCTCTAATGATGTGATCCCATTCATCAAATGACAACACATGTCTATGGTCAGGAAACTTAACCATCTTTGATTAACGAGCTAGTCAAGTAGAGGTATACTAGGGACACTCTGTTTTGTCTATGTATTCACACATGTACTAAGTTTCCGATTAATACAATTCTAGCATGAATAATAAACATTTATCATGATATAAGGAAATATAAATAACAACTTTATTATTGCCTCTAGGGCATATTTCCTTCAGTCTCCCACATGTACTGGAGTCAATAATCTAGATTACATAGTAATGATTCTAACACCCATGGAGTCTTGGTGCTGATCATGTTTTGCTCATGGAAGAGGCTTAGTCAACGGATCTTCAACATTCAGATCCGTATGTATCTTGCAAATCTCTATGTCTCCCTCCTTGACTTGATCGCAGATGGAATTGAAGCGTCTCTTGATGTGTTTGGTTCTCTTGTGAAATCTGGATTCCTTCGCCAAGGCAATTGCTCCAGTATTGTCACAAAAGATTTTCATTGGACCCGATGCACTAGGTATTACACTTAGATCGGATATGAACTCCTTCATCCAGACCCCTTCATTTGCTGCTTCTGAAGTAGCTATGTACTCCGCTTCACACGTAGATCCCTCCATGACACTCTGTTTGGAACTGCACCAACTTACAGCTCGACCATTCAATATAAATATGTATCTGGTTTGTGACTTAGAGTCATCCGGATTAGTGTCAAAGCTTGCATCGACGTAACCATTTATGACAAGCTCTTTGTCACCTCCATAAACGAGAAACATATCCTTAGTCCTTTTTGAAGGAAATATGCCCTAGAGGCAATAATAAAGTTGTCATTTATATTTCCTTATATCACGATAAATGTTTATTATTCATGCTAGAATTGTATTAACCGACAACTTAGTACATGTGTGAATACATAGACAAACAAAGTGTCCCTAGTATGCCTCTACTTGACTAGCTCGTTAATCAAAGATGGTTAAGTTTCCTAGCCATGGACATGTGTTGTCATTTGATGAATGGGATCACATCATTAGAGAATGATGTGATGGACAAGACCCATCTGTTAGCTTAGCATAATGATCGTTCAGTTTTATTGCTACTCCTTTCTTCATGACTTATACATGTTCCTCTGACTATGAGATTATGCAACTCCCGAATACCGGAGGAACACCTTGTGTGCTATCAAATGTCACAACGTAACTGCGTGATTATAAAGATGCTCTACAGGTGTCTCCAATTGTGTTTTTTGAGTTGGCATAGATCAAGATTAGGATTTGTCACTCCGTCTATCGGAGAGGTATCTCTGGGCCCTCTCGGTAATGCACATCACTATAAGCCTTGCAAGCAATGTGACTAATGAGTTAGTTGCGGGATGATGCATTACGGAACGAGTAAAGAGACTTGTCGGTAATGAGATTGAACTAGGTTTTGAGATACCGATGATCGAATCTCGGGCAAGTAACATACCGATGACAAAGGGAACAACATATGTTGTTATGCGGTTTGACTGATAAAGATCTTCGTAGAATATGTAGGAACCAATATGAGCATCCAGGTTCCGCTATTGGTTATTGACCGGACATGAGTCTCGGTCATGTCTACATAGTTCTCGAACCCATAGGGTCCGCACGCTTAATGTTCTGTGACGATTTGTATTATGAGTTATGTGTTTTGATGACCGAAGTTTGTTCGGAGTCCCGGGTGAGATCGGAGACATGACGAGGAGTCTCGAAATGGTCGAGACATAAAGATCAATATATTGGAAGGCTATATTCGGACATCAGAAAGGTTCCGAGTGATTTGGGTATTTTTCGGAGTACCGGAGAGTTATGGGAATTCATATTGGGCCTTAATGGGCCATACGGGAAAGGAGAGAAAGGCCTCAAGGGTGGCCGCGCCCCTTCCCCATGGACTGGTCCGAATTGGACTGGGGAAAGGGGCGCCCCCTTCCTTCCTTCTCCTTCTCCCTTCCCTTTTTCCTATTCCATGTGGGAGGTGGAATCCTACTAGGACTAGGGAGTCCTAGTAGGACTCCACACTTTGGGCGCGTCCTATGAGGGCCGGCCTCCTCCTCCCTCCATCCTTTATATACGTGGCCAGGGGGCACCCCATAGACACAAGTTGATCATTGATCCCTTAGCCGTGTGCGGTGCCCCCCTCCACCATAATCCACCTCGGTCATATCATCGTAGTGCTTAGGCGAAGCCCTGCGATGGTAGCATCATCATCACCGTCATCACGCCGTCGTGCTGACGAAGCTCTCCCTCGACACTCAGCTGGATTGAGAGTTCGTGGGACGTCACCGAGCCGAACGTGTGCAGATCACTGAGGTGCCGTACTTTCGGTACTATGATCGGTCAATCGTGAAGATGTAAGACTACATCAACCGCGTTGTCATATCGCTTCCGCTTACGGTCTACGAGGGTATGTGGACAATACTCTTCCCCTCTCGTTGCTATGCATCACCATGATCTTGCATGTGCGTAGGATTTTTTTTGAAATTACTGCGTTCCCCAACAGTGGCATCCGAGCCAGGTTTATGCATAGATGTTATATGCACGAGTAGAACACAAAGGAGTTGTGGGCATAGGTATATACATATTGCTTGCCGTCACTAGTTGTTTCTTGATTCGGCGGTATTATTGGATGAAGCGGCCCAGACCGTTACGCATACGCTTACGCGAGACTGGTTCTACCGACATGCTTCGCACACAGGTGGCTGCTGAGTGTCTGTTTCTCCAACTTTAGTTGAATCGGATTCAATGAACAGGGTTCTTTCTAAAGATCAAAAAGCAATCACTATACCGCGTTGTGGTTTTTGATGCGTAGGTAAGAACGGTTCTTGCTTAGCCCATAGCAGCCACGTAAAACTTGCAACAACAAAGTAGAGGATGTCTAACTTGTTTTTGCAGGGCATGTTGTGATGTGATATGGTCAAGACATGATGCTAAATTTTAATGTATAAGATGATCATGCTTTGTTAAAGTTATTTGCAACTGGTAGGAGCCTTATGGTTGTCTCTTTATTGCATAATATGCAAGCGCCATATAATTGCTTTACTTTATCGCTATGCGATAGCAATAGATGCAAAAGCAATAGTTGGCGAGACGACCATGTGATGACACATTGATAAAGATCAAGATGATGGAGATCATGGTGTCATGTCGATGACGATGGAGATCAAAGGCACAAGATGAAGATAGCCATATCATATCACTTATATTGATTGCATGTGATGCTTATCCTTTATGCATATTATTTTGCTTAGTTCGACGGTAGCATTATAAGATGATCCCTCACTAAATTTCAAGGTATAAGTGTTCTCCCTGAGTATGCACCATTGCGACAGTTCTTCGTGCCGAGACACCACGTGATGATCGGGTGTGATAAGCTCTACGTTCACATACAACGGGTGCAAGCCAGTTTTGCACATGCAGAATACTTGGGTTAAACTTGACGAGCCTAGCATATGCAGATATCGCCTCAGAACACTGAGACCGAAAGGTCGAGCGTGAATCATATAGTAGATATGATCAACATAGTGATGTTCACCATTGAAAACTACTCCATCTCACGTGATGATCGGACATGGTTTAGTTGATATGGATCACGTGATCACTTAGATGATTAGAGGCGTGTCTATCTAAGTGGGAGTTCTTAAGTAATATGATTAATTGAACTTTAATTTATCATGAACTTAGTCCTGATAGTATTTGCATAACTATGTTGTAGATCAATAGCTCGCGATGTAGCTCCCCGTTTATTTTTAATATGTTCCTAGAGAAAAATAAGTTGAAAGATGTTAGTAGCAATGATGCGGACTAGCTCCGTGATCTGAGGATTATACTCAATGCTGCACAGAAGTATTATGTCCTTGATGCACCACTAGGTGACAAAACTATTGCATGAGCAGATGCAGACGTTATGAACGTTTGACAAGCTCGGTATGATGACTACTTGATAGTTTACTGCACCATGCTTTACGGCTTAGAACCGGGACTTCAAAAACATTTTGAATGCCACAGAACATATAAGATGTTCTAAGATTTGAAATTGGTATGAGGCCTCTAACAGTACATTGCCTACAAGATGGAGGAGAATAGCTCGACCAGTGAGTATGTGCTCAGATTGTCTGGGTACTAAAATTGCTTGAATCAAGTGGGAGTTAATCTTCTAGATAAGATATTAATTGATAAAGTTCTCTGGTCACTATCACCAAGTTACCGGAACTTCGTGATGAACTATAATATGCAAGGGATGACGAAAACGAATCCTGAGCTCTTCGTGATGCTGAAATCAGCGAAGGTAGAAATCAAAGAAAGCATCAAATATTGATGGTTGACAAGACCACTAGTTTCAAGTAAAAGGGCAAGGGAAAGAAAGGGAACTTCAAGAAGAATGGCAAGCAAGTTGGCACTCCCATAAGGAAGCCCAAAGCTATACCCAAGCCTAAAACTGAGTGCTTCTACTGCAAAGGAAATGTTCATTGGAAGTGGAACTGCCCTAGATACTTGGTGGATAAGAAGGATGGCAAAGTGAACAAAGGTATACTTGATATACATGTTATTGATGTGTACTTTACTAGTGTTTATAGCAACCCCTCAGTATTTGATACTGGTTCAGTTGCTAAGAGTAGTAACTCGAAACAGGACTTGCAAAATAAACAGAGACTAGTTAAGGGCGAGGTGATGATGTGAGTTGGAAGTGATTCCAAGGTTGATAAGATCACCATTGCACACTCCCTTTACCTTCGGGATTAGTGTTGAACCTAAAACAAATGTTGTTTGGTGTTTGTGTTGAGCATAAATGTGATTGGATCATGTTTATTGCAATACGGTTATTCATTTAAGTCAAAGAATAATTGTTGTTCTATTTACATGAATAAAACCTTCTATGGTCATACACTCAATATAAATGGTTTATTGTATCTCGATCGTAGTGATACACATATTCATAATATTGAAGCCAAAAGATGCAAAGTTAATAATGATAGTGCAACTTATATGTGGCACTGTCGTTTAGGTCATATTGGTGTAAAGCGCATGAAGAAACTCCATGCTGATGGACTTCTTGAATCACTTGATGCTTGTGAACCATGCCTCATGGGCAAGATGACTAAGACTCCATTCTTCAGAACAATGGAGCAAGCAACATACTTGTTAGAAATAATACATACTGATGTGTGCGGTCCAATGAGTGTTGAGGCTCGCGGCGGGCATCGTTATTTTCTCACCTTCACACATGATTTGAGTAGATATGGGTTGATATGTCTCCAACGTATCTATAATTTTTGATTGTTCCACGCTATTATATTGTCTGTTTTGGATGTTAATGGGCTTATTTATACACTTTTATATTATTTTTGGGACTAGCCTACTAACCCAAGGCCCAGTGCAAATTGTTGTCTTTTTGCCTATTTCAGTATTTCACAGAAAAGGAATATCAAAGGGAATCCAAACGGAATAAAACCTTTGGGAGAGTTATTTTTGGAACAAACGTGATCCAAGGGACTTGGAGTGGATGTCAAGCAACCAACGAGGAGGCCACAAGGCAGGGGGCACGCCTACCCCCTGGGCGCGCCCTCCCCCCTTGTGGGCCCCTCGTGGCTCCATCGACCTACTTCTTCCTCCTATATATATTCATATACCCCAAAAACATCCAGGAGCACCACGAAACCCTATTTCCACCGCCGCAACCTTCTGTACCCAAGAGATCCCATCTTCGGGCCTTTTTCAGAGCTCCGCCGAAGGGGCAATCAATCGCGGAGGGCCTCTACATCGACTCCATGGCCCCTCCGATGATGTGTGGGTAGTTTACCTCAGACCTTCGGGTCCATAGTTATTAGCTAGATAGCTTCTTCTCTCTCTTTGGATCTCAATACAATGTTCTCCTCAATCTTCTTGGAGATCTATTTGATGTAACTCTTTTTGCGATGTGTTTGTCAAGATCCGATGAATTGTGAGTTTATGATCAAGTTTATCTATGAACAATATTTGATTCTTCTCTGAAATCTTTTATGTATGATTGGTTATCTTTGCAAGTCTCTTCGAATTATTATTTTGGTTTGGCCTACTATATTGATCTTTCTTGCAATGGGAGAAGTGCTTAGCTTTGGATTCAATCTTGCGGTGTCCTTTCCCAGTGACAACAGGGGCATCAAGGCATGTATTGTATTGTTGCCATCGAGGATAAAAAGATGGGGTTTATATCATATTGCTTGAGTTTATCCCTCTACATCATATCATCTTGCCTAATGCATTACTCTATTCTTATGAACTTAATACTCTAGATGCATGCTGGATAGCGGTCGATGTGTGGAGTAATAGTAGTAGATGCAAAATCGTTTCGGTCTACTTGTCGTGGACGTGATGCCTATATACATGATCATGCCTAGATATTCTCATAATTATGCACTTCTTTATCAATTGCTCGACAGTAATTTGTTCACCCACCGTAATACTTATGCTATCTTGAGAGAAGCCACTAGTGAAACCTATGGCCCCCGGGTCTATCTTTTATCATATAAGTTTCCAATCTATTTTATTTTGTAATCTTTATTTTCCAATCTATATCATAAAAATACCAAAAATATTTATCTTATTATTATTATCTCTATCAGATCTCACTCTCGTAAGTGACCGTGAAGGGATTGGCAACCCCTTTATCGCATTGGTTGCGAGGTTCTTATTTGTTTGTGTAGGTACGAGGGACTTGCGTGTAGTATCCTACTGGATTGATACCTTGGTTCTCAAAAACTAAGGGAAATACTTATGCTACTTTGCTGCATCACCCTTTCCTCTACAAGGGAAAACCAACACAGTGCTCAAGAGGTAGCAAGAAGGATTTCTGGCGCCGTTGCCGGGGAGATCTACGCACAAGTCAAGACATACCAAGTACCCATCACAAACTCTTATCCCTCGCATTACATTATTTGCCATTTGCCTCTCGTTTTCCTCTCCCCCACTTCACCCTTACCGTTTTATTCGCCCTCTTTTTCCGTTCCCTTCTCTTTTCTAGTTTGTCTCTTTTCGCTTGCTTCTTGTGTGCTTGTGTGTTGGATTGTTTGTCATGATGGCTCAAGATAATACTAAATTGTGTGACTTTTCTAATACCAACAATAATGATTTTATTACACTCCGATTGCTCCTCTTACTGATGCTGAATCTTGTGAAATTAATGCCGCTTTGCTGAATCTTGTCATGAAAGATCCGTTTTCCGGCCTTCCTAGTGAAGATGGAACTACCCATCTAAACAACATTGTTGATTTCTGTGATATGCAAAAGAAGAAAGATGTGGATAATGATATTGTTAAATTGAAGCTATTTCCTTTTTCGCTTAGAGATCATGCTAAAACTTGGTTTTCGTCTTTGCCTAAGAACAATATCGATTCATGGAATAAGTGCAAAGATGCTCTTATCTCTAAGTATTTTCCTCCCGCTAAGATCATCTCTCTTAGAAACGATATTATGAATTTTAAGAAACTTGATCATGAACATGTTGCACAAGCTTGGGATAGGATGAAATTAATGATACGTAATTGCCCCACACATGGTTTGAATCTTTGGATGATTATACAAAAAAATTATGCCGGATTGAATTTTGCTTCTAGAAATCTTTTAGATTCGGCCACGGGAGGCACTTTTATGGAAATCACTTTAGGAGAAGCTACTAAACTCATAGATAATATTATGGTTAATTATTCTCAATGGCACACTAAAAGATCCACTAGTAAAAAGGTGCATGCTATAGAAGAAATTAATGTTTTGAGTGGAAAGATGGATGAACTTATGAAATTGTTTACTAATAAGAGTGTTTCTTCTAATCCTAATGATGTGCCTTTGTCTATTTGATTGATAATAAAAATGAATCTATGGATGTGAATTTTGTTGGTAGGAACAATTTTGGTAATAACGCGTATAGAGGTAATTTTAATCCTAGGCCATTTCCTAGTAATTCCTCTAATAATTATGGTAATTCCTACAACAATTATATGGAAGTTATAATAAGATGCCATCTGATTTTGAATCTAATATTGAAGAATTTATTAGTTCACAAAAGAGTTTCAATACCTTGATTGAAGAAAAATTGTCTAAGATTGATGAGTTGGCTAGGAACGTGGATAGAATTTCTCTTGATGTTGATTCTTTGAAACTTAGATCTATGCCACCTAAGCATGATATCAATGATGAAGGAAATATGCCCTAGAGGCAATATAAAGTTATTATTTATTTACTTATATCATGATAAATGTTTATTATTCATGCTAGAATTATATTAACCGGAAACTTAGTACATGTGTGAATACATAGACAAACAGAGTGTCACTAGTATGCCTCTACTTGACTAGCTCATTGATCAAAGTTGGTTATGTTTCCTAACCATAGACATGGGTTGTCATTTGATAAACGGGATCACATCATTAGGAGAATGATGTGATTGACTTGACCCATTCTGTTAACTTAGCACTTGATCGTTTTAGTTTACTCTTATTGCTTTCTTCATGACTTATACATGTTCCTGTGACTATGAGATTATGCAACTCCCGATTACTGGAGGAACACTTTGTGTGCTACCAAACATCACAACGTAACTGGGTGATTATAAAGGTGCTCTACAGGTGTCTCCGATGGTACTTGTTGAGTTGGCATATATCGAGATTAGGATTTGTCACTCCGATTGTCGAAGAGGTATCTCTGGGCCCTCTCGGTAACGCACATCGCTATAAGCCTTGAAAGCAACGTAACTAATGAGTTAGTTGCGGGATGATGCATTACGGAACGAGTAAAGAGACTTGCCAGTAACGAGATTGAACTAGGTATTGAGATACCGATGATCGAATCTCGGGCAAGTAACATATCGATGACAAAGGGAACAATGTATGTTGTTATGCGGTTCGACCGATAAAGATCTTCGTAGAATACGAGGAGCCAATATGGGCATCCAGGTTCCGCTATTGGTTATTGACCAGAGAAGTGTCTCGGTCATGTCTACATAGTTCTCGAACCCGTAGGGTCCGCACACTTAACGTTTGTTGACGATATAGTATTTATGAGTTATGTATGTTGGTCACCGAATGTTGCTCGGAGTTCCGGATAATATCATGGACATGGCGAGGAACTCCAGAATGATCCGGAGATAAAGTTTGATATATGGGATAATAGTGTTTGGTCTCCGGAAGGGTTCCGGAATTCACCGGAAGGGGTTCCGGATGTTCCCAAAATGTTTGGATACGAGAACACTTTATTTGGGGCAAAGGGGAAAGCCCACAAGGTTTTTGTAAAGCGCAAAAGGAAGTTTTGCGGAGTCCAGGGGCCAGACGCCAGGGTCCCTGGCGTCTGGGGCCAGACGCCGGGAACCCTGGCGTCTGGCCCTGGAGTCCAAGAAGGACTCTTGCCTTTCGGGTGAAACCGACTTTGTGGAGCCTTTTACTCCAAGTTTCGACCCCAAGGCTCAACATATAAATAGAGGGGTAGGGCTAGCACCCAAGACACATCAGGAAACACCATGCTGTGTGCCGGCAATCCCGTCCCCTCTAGTTTATCCTCCATAATAGTTTTCATAGTGCTTAGGCGAAGCCCTGCGGATAATGTTCTTCACCAACACCGTCACCACGCCATCGTGCTGCCGGAACTCATCTACTACTTCGCCCCTCTTGCTGGATCAAGAAGGCGAGGACGTCATCGAGCTGAACGTGTGCTGAACGCGGAGGAGCCTGATACGTCCATTTTGCATCATGCTTTTATATCGATATTTATCGCATTATGGACTGTTATTTCACTTTATGTCACAATACTTATGGCTATTCTCTCTTATTTTACAAGGTTTACATAAGGAGGGAGAATGCCGGCAGCTGGAATTCTGGTCTGGAAAAGGAGCAAATATTAGAGACCTATTCTGCGCAACTCCAAATGTCCCGAAACTTCACGAAACGTCTTAAAAGAAATAAAGAAAAATCCACGCCAAAGATGAAGGCCAGGGGGCCCACACCCTTCTCACGAGGGTGGGGGGCGCCCCCCTAGGGCGCGCCCCCTACCTCGTGGGCCCCCCGGTGGCTCTCTGATGCCCATCTTCTCCTACATGAGGTGTTTCGATGAGAAAAAAATAAGGAGGAACTTTTCGGGACGAGACTCCGCTGCCACGAGGCGGAACCTTGGCGGATCCAATCTAGAGCTCCGGCAGAGCTGTTCTGCTGGGGAAACTTCCCTCCCGGAGGGGGAAATCATCACCATCGTCATCACCAACGCTCCTCTCATCGAGAGAGGGAAATCTCCATCAACATCTTCACCAGCACCATCTCATATCCAAACCCTAGTTCATCTCTTGTATCCAATTCTTGTCTCAAAGTCCGGGATTGGTGCTAGTAGGTTGCTAGTAGTGTTGATTACTCCTTGTAGTTGATGCTAGTTGGTTTAATTGGTGGAAGATCATATGTTCAGATCCTATATGCATATTATTACCCCTCTTATTACGAACATGAATATGCTTTGTGAGTAATTACGTTCGTTCCTGAGGACAAGGGAGAAGTCTTGCTATGAGTAGTCATGTGAATTTGGCATTCGTTTGATATTTTGATAAGATGTATGTTGTCTAGCCTCTAGTGGTGTTATGTGAATGTCGACTACATAACACTTCACCGTTATTTGGGCCTAGAGGAAGGCATTGGGAAGTAATAAGTAGATGATGGGTTGCTAGAGTGACAGAAGCTTAAACCCTAGTTTATGTGTTGCTTCGTAAGGGGCTGATTTGGATCCACATGTTTCATGCTATGGTTAGGTTTACCTTAATACTTTTGTTGTAGTTGCAGATGCTTGCAATAGAGGTTAATCATAAGGGGGATGCTTGTTCAAGTAAGAACAACACCCAAGCACCGGTCCACCCACATATCAAATTATCAAATTATTGAACGCGAATCATATGAACGTGATGAAAACTAGCTTGACGAATTCCCATGTGTCCTCGGGAGCGCTTTTCCTATTATAAGAGTTTGTTTCGGCTTGTCCTTTGCTACAAAAGGATTGGGATACCTTGCTGCACTCTGTTTACTTTTGTTACTTGTTGCTCGTTACAATTTATCCTATCACACAACTATCTGTTACCACTTATTTTAGTACTTGCAGAGAATACCTTGCTGGAAACCGCTTATCATTTCCTTCTGCTCCTCGTTGGGTTCGACACTCTTACTTATCGAAAGGACTATGATAGATCCCCTATACTTGTGGGTCATCAAGACTCTTTTCTGGCATCGTTGCCGGGGAGTGTAGCGCCTTTGGTAGGTGGAATTTGGTAAGGAAAAATTTATATAGTGTGCTGAAATTTACTGTCACTTGTTACTACGGAAAGTAATTCTCTGAGGGGCTTGTTCGGGGTATCTTCACCCTGTCCAGTAGAGCAAAGAGTTTCTCCTCAACCTACTGAACCTATTGAAAATGAAAATCCTTTTGAATTTCCTATGGCTATGATGGAAAGACTGCTAGCTAATCCTTTTACAGGAGATGGAACAAAGCATCCTGATGAGCACTTAATATACGTGGATGAAGTTTGTGGATTATTTAAGCTTGCAGGTATACCCAATGATGTTGCTAAGAAGAAGGTCTTCCCTTTATCTTTGAAGGGAGACACATTGGTATGGTATAGGCAATGTGATGATATGAGATCATGGGACTATAAAAGATTGAAGCTGGAATTTCATCAAAAGTATTACCCTATGCATCTTGTTCATCGTGATCGCAATTATATATATAATTTCTGGCCTTGCGAAGGAGAAAGCATCGCTCAAACTTGGGGGAGGCTTAAATCAATGTTATATTCATGCCCCAATCATGAGCTCCAGAGAGAAATAATTATGCAAAGTTTTTATGCTCGGCTTTCTGAAAACAATCGCAACATGCTCGATACTTCTTGTGCTGGCTCTTTTATGATGAAGACTATTGAATTCAGATGGAATTTATTGGATAGAATTAAACGCAACTCTGAAGATTGGGACCTCGACGAAGGTAAGGAGTCAGGTATGACACCTAAGTT
The DNA here is from genome assembly GCF_018294505.1 of Triticum aestivum. Taxonomy (NCBI): domain Eukaryota; kingdom Viridiplantae; phylum Streptophyta; class Magnoliopsida; order Poales; family Poaceae; genus Triticum; species Triticum aestivum. Next base: position 135,401,508 of record NC_057806.1, read on the forward strand.
TGATTGTGTTAAATCTTTTATGGATACCGATATTTTCCGCAAGTTTAGCACTAAATACGGACTTGACTCCGAGATAGTAGCTTCTTTCTGTGAATCTTTTGCTACTTATGTTGATCTCCCCAAGGAGAAGTGGTTTAAATATCATCCTCCCATAGAAGTAAAAGTAGCCGCACCTATTAAAGTTGAAGAAAAGACTGTCACTTATAATGATCCTATTGTTCCTACTTCTTATATTGAGAAACCACCTTTCCCTGTTAGAATAAAGGATCATGCTAAAGCTTCAACTGTTGTTCGTAAAAGCAATATTAGAACTTATACACCTCCTGAGCAAGTTAAAGTAGAACCTAATATTGCTGTTGTTAAAGATCTCTTGTCTGATAATATTGATGGGCATGTTATTCAGTTCGAAGGTGAAACTGCTAGAATTGCTAAACCTTGTGATAAGGATAAACATAGACATGTAGTAGGTGTGCCTGTTATTTCTGTTAAAATAGGAGATCATTGTTATCATGGCTTATGTGATATGGGTACTAGTGCTAGTGTTATACCTCATGACTTATACAAAGAAATTAAGAATGAAATTGCACCTGTTGAGTTAGAAGATATTGATGTTACTATTAAACTTGCCAATATAGATACTATTGCACCAATTGGAATTGTTAGAGATGTTGAAGTCTTGTGTGGGAAAACTAAATATCCTGCTGATTTTCTTGTTCTTGGTTCCCCACAAGATAGCTTTTATCCAATTATATTTGGTAGACCCTTCTTAAACACTGTCAATGCTACCATAGACTGCACTAAGAATATTGTTACTGTTGGTTTGGATGATATGGTTCATGAATTTAATTTCTCTAAATTTAGTAAAAAACATCGTGAGGAAGAATTACCTAGTAAGGATGAAATTATTGGTCTTGCTTCTATTGCCGTACCTCCTAGTGATCCTTTAGAACACTATTTGCTAGACCATGAAAATGATATGTTCATGAATGAAAGAAGGGAAATAGATGAAGTATTCTTTAAACAGGAACCTGTTCTGAAACACAATTTGCCTATTAAAATCTTAGGGATCCTCCTCCACCCAAGGGTGATCCCATGTTTGAGCTTAAAACTTTGCCTGATAATCTTAAATATGCTTATCTTGATGAAAAGAAGATATATCCTGTTATTATTAGTGCTAACCTTTCAGAGCATGAGGAAGAAAGATTATTGAAAACTCTGAAGAAGCATCGTGCTGCTATTAGATATACTCTTGATGATCTTAAGGGCATTAGTCCCACTTTATGTCAACATAAAATAAATTTGGAAGCAGATGCCAAACCAGTTCATGATCCTCAATGACGTCTGAATCCTAAAATGAAAGAAGTGGTAAGAAAAGAAATACTCAAGCTTCTGGAGGCAGGTATAATCTATCCCGTTGCTGATAGTGAGTGGGTAAGTCCTGTCCATTGTGTCCCTAAGAAGGGAGGTATTACTGTTGTTCCTAATGATAAAGATGAATTGATTCCACAAAGAATTATGACAGGTTATAGGATGGTAATTGATTTCCGCAAATTAAATAAAGCTACTAAGAAAGATCATTACCCCTTACCTTTTATTGATCAAATGCTAGAAAGATTATGCAAACATACACTATTGCTTTCTAGATGGTTATTCTAGTTTCTCTCAAATACCTGTATCGGCTAAAGATCAATCAAAGACTACTTTTACATGCCCTTTTAGTACTTTTGCTTATAGAGGTATGCCTTTTGGTTTATGTAATGCACCTGCTACCTTTCAAAGATGCATGATGGCTATATTCTATGACTTTTGTGAAAAGATTTGTGAGGTTTTCATGGACGACTTTTCCGTCTATGGTTCCTCTTTTGATGATTGCTTGAGTAATCTTAATCGAGTTTTGCAGAGATGTGAAGAAACTAATCTTGTCTTGAATTTGGAGAAGTGCCACTTTATGGTTAATGAAGGTATTTTCTTGGGGCATAAAGTTTCTGAAAGAGGTATTGAAGTTGATAAAGCCAAGGTTAATGCTATTGAAAAGATGCCATGTCCCAAGGACATCAAAGGTATAAGAAGTTTCCTTGGTCACGCCGGATTTTACAGGAGGTTCATTAAGGACTTCTCAAAAATTTCTCGGCCTCTGACTAATTTATTGCAAAAAGATATACCATTTGTCTTTGATGATGATTGTGTAGAAGCATTTGAAATACTTAAGAAAGCATTAGTCTCTGCACCTGTTGTTCAGCCACCTGATTGGAACTTACCCTTTGAAATTATGTGTGATGCTAGTGATTATGTTGTAGGTGCTGTTCTAGGGCAAAGAGTTGATAAGAAATTAAATGTTATCCACTATGCTAGTAAGACTCTAGACAATGCTCAAAGAAATTATGCTACTACTGAAAAAGAACTCTTAGCAGTTGTATTTGCTTGTGATAAGTTCAGATCTTATATTGTTGATTCTAAAGTAACTATTCAAACTAATCATGCTAAACCTAGACTTATTAGATGGGTTCTCTTGCTACAAGAATTTGATTTGCATATTGTTGATAGAAAGAGAGCTGAGAACCCCGTTGCAGACAACCTGTCTAGGTTAGAAAATATTCTTGATGACCCACTACCTATTAATGATGACTTTCCTGATGAACAATTAAATGTTATAAGTACTTCTCATAGTACTCCATGGTATGCTGATTATGCTAATTATATTGTTGCCAAGTTTATACCACCTAGCTTCACATACCAGCAAAAGAAAAAGTTTTTCTATGATTTGGGGCATTACTTTTGGGATGACCCACATCTTTATAAAGAAGGAGTAGATGGTGTTATTAGACGTTGTGTACCTGAGCATGAACAGGAGCAGATTCTACGCAAGTGTCATTCCGAGTCTTATGGAGGACACCGCGCTGGAGATAGAACTGCACATAAGGTATTGCAATCTGGTTTTTATTGGCCTACTCTCTTCAAGGATGCCCGTAAGTTTGTCTTGTCTTGTGATGAATGTCAAAGAATTCGTAATATTAGTAGACGTCAAGAAATGCCTATGAATTATTCACTTGTTATTGAACCATTTGATGTTTGGGGCTTTGATTATATGGGACCTTTCCCTGCCTCCAATGGATACACACATATTTTATGCTATTGATTACGTTACTAAGTGGGTAGAAGCTATTCCAACTAGTAGTGCTGATCATAACACTTCTATTAAAATGCTTAAAGAAGTTATTTTCCTGAGGTTTGGAGTCCCTAGATATTTAATGATTGATGGTGGTTCACACTTTATTCATGGTGCTTTCCGTAAAATGCTTGCTAAATATGATGTTAATCATAGAATTGCATCTCCTTATCACCCACAGTCTAGTGGTCAAGTAGAGTTGAGCAATAGAGAGCTCAAATTAATTTTGCAAAAGACTGTTAATAGGTCTAGAAAGAATTGGTCTAAGAAACTTGATGATGCATTATGGGCTTATAGAACTGCATACAAAAATCCTATGGGTATGTCTCCGTATAAAATGGTCTATGGAAAAGCATGTCACTTACCTCTCGAACTAGAACACAAGGCATATTGGGCTATTGAAGAGCTCAACTATGATTTTAAACTTGCTGGTGAGAAGAGGTTATTTGATATTAGCTCACTTGATGAATGGAGAACCCAAGCTTATGAAAATGCCAAGTTGTTTAAAGAAAAAGTTAAAAGATGGCATGACAAAAGGATACAAAAGCGTGAGTTTAATGTAGGTGATTATGTATTGCTATACAACTCTCGTTTAAGATTTTTTATAGGAAAACTTCTCTCTAAATGGGAAGGCCCCTACGTCATCGAGGAGGTCTATCGTTCCGGTGCCATAAAAATCAACAACTTCGAGGGCACAAATCCAAAGGTGGTAAACGGTCAAAGAATTAAACATTATATCTCAGGTAATTCCATAAATGTTGAAACCAATATTATTGAAACCATAACCCCGGAGGAATACATAAGGGACACTTTCCGGAATGTTTCAGACTCCGAAAAGGAATAGGTATGTGGTACGGTAAGTAAACCGACTCCAAAACAATTTTTAAGGCAATATTTCTCTATTTTGGAATATTTAGAAAAATAGAAAAATAAGTAGCAGTCCGGGAAGGACACGAGGGCCCCACGAGGGTGGTGGGCGCGGCCTACCCCCCTGGGCGCGCCCCCTACCTCGTGAGCACCTCGTGTGCCCTCCGGACTCCGTTTTCTTGCACGTTACGTATTTTGGTCGGTAAAAATTCATTATATATTCTCCCGAAGGTTTTGACTCCCGTATCACACAAAAATCTCCTGTTATTGTTTCGAGCTATTTTTCTGACAGATCTAGGTTATCATGATGGCCCCAAGCGCCTCCAAGGACAAGTTCTTCGAGAAGGTCATCAACCCTTACCTCGCGGAGGTGCTGCGACACCCTCAAACCATTGAGATGCGTGATGGGTTGCTGCACATCCGCGATGAAGAGGGACCAAAGGGGACCGAAAGCATGGAGACGAGGCTCGAAGCAGTGGAGCAACAAGTTTTCAAGTGCCAAAGGATGGTGGAGCGTGGAATCAACGCTAGCCACAGGATGCTCGCGGAGTTCACCAAAAACTACAAGCCGGATGCCAAGAACACCGAGGAGGCCATCTTCAAGCTACATGAGAAGATTGAGCACCTCAAGCCCAAGTCTATGACCTTCAAAACCAAAACTGTGAGTATGAATATAGATTCAAAAGAATGAGTTTGGCTGCAGATTTGAGGATTCCGGAGCCTTAGTCATGTTTCTATGATGGTGAACCTATGCCTTGGAAGATGGATGACAAGCCCGCATCATCAACAACACCTCCGCCGTCTCCGACAACAAAGAAGAATTGAGTATTTGGGTATGGGCACTCCCCCTGGCAACTACCAAGCTTGGGGGAGGTGCCCCGGTATCGTATCACAATCACAACTCTTATATTTACCATCTTTCTTAGTTCGATCCTATTAGTAGTATCTTAATCTAGTAGAATAAAGTTTATGGAATGATCTAGTTTTGAGTTTTGCTTTATGACCTCTATATGTAATCGAGTCCGTGAGATATATATAATAAAGATTAGTGTTGAGTCAAGGGCTTGATTGTTTTGCCATTATCTTGGGTGAATAAAATAAAAGAGAAAAATAATAAAAAGAAACAAAGAGTTCATATTGATCTTATTGGGAGTAATGACTTCACATAGAAAGAGTATGATGATTAAAAGTTGTTGGGAATTGGCAGACATAGCTTTGGTCATTGTTGCAATTAAAGGAAGTAATAAGGAAAGAGAGGTTTTCACATATAGATATATTATCATTGACATCTTCTATGAGTGGAAGCACTCATTAAAATATGACATGCTAAAGAGTTGATGTTGGACAAGGAAGATAGCGTAATGAGTTATGTATTTCTTATATCTGAGATAAAGTATGTTGTCATGGTTCCTCTAACTTGTTGAGCTTGCCTTTCCCCCTCATGCTAGCCAAATTCTAAGCACCAAGTAGAAATACTAATTGTGCTTCCAAAAATCCCTAAACCAGTTTTGCCATGAGAGTCCACCATATCTACCTATGGATTGAGTAAGATCCTTCAAGTAAGTTGTCATCGGTGCAAAGCAATAAAAATTGCTCTAAATATGTATGATTGATTGGTGTGGGGGAAATAAGCTTTATACGATCTTGTGATGTGGAAGTAATAAAAGCGACGGACTGCATAATAAAGGTTCATATCACAAGTGGCAATATAAAGTGACGTTCTTTCGCATTGAGATTTTATATATCCAACCATAAAAGCGCATGGCAACCTCTGCTTCCCTCTGCGAAGGGCATATCCTTTATTATTATCTTCTACCTTATGCAAGAGTCACAGTGATCTTCACCTTTCCTTTTTCATTTTATCCTTTGGCAAGCCCAGCATGTTGGAAAGAACATGATATATATATCCAATTAGGTGTAGGGGAGCATGAACCATTATTTTTGACATTACCCTTGAGGTAAAAGGTTGTGGGGCAAAACTATAAGCCCCTATCTTTCTCTGTGTCCGATTAAAACTCTGTAATCACAAGTATCACGTGAGTGTTAGCAATTATGGAGGACTAAATGATAGTTGAGTATGTGGACTTGCTTTTTAGCTCTGACATAGACTCTTTCTGATGTTATGATAAATTGCAATTGCTTCAATGACTGAGATTATAGTTTGTTGAAACCCAATAAGGTTTATGATTTATACTTTTGCATTGTGAATAGATCATCACTTGAACATAAGTAATCATATGATAAAATCTATATATGTTGCTGTTATAAGAATAATCATGATGCCTTCATGTCCGTATTTTATTTTTATCGACGCCTCTACCTCTAAACATGAGGACATATTTATTGTTATCGGCTTTTCGCTTGAGGACAAGCGAGGTCTAAGCTTGGGGGAGTTGATACGTCCATTTTGCATCATGCTTTTATATCGATATTTATCGCATTATGGACTGTTATTTCACTTTATGTCATAATACTTATGGCTATTCTCTCTTATTTTACAAGGTTTACATAAGGAGGGAGAATGCCGGCAGCTGGAATTCTGGTCTGGAAAAGGAGCAAATATTAGAGACCTATTCTGCGCAACTCCAAAAGTCTTGAAACTTCACGGAACGTCTTAAAAGAAATAAAGAAAAATCCACGCCAAAGATGAAGGCCAGGGGGCCCTCACCCTTCTCACGAGGGTGGGGGGCGCGCCCCCCCTAGGGCACGCCCCCCTACCTCGTGGGCCCCCTGGTGGCTCTCCGATGCCCATTCTCTCCTATATGAGGTGTTTCGATGAGAAAAAAATAAGGAGGAACTTTTCGGGACGAGACTCCGCCGCCACGAGGCGGAACCTTGGCGGATCCAATCTAGAGCTCCGGCAGAGCTGTTCTGCCGGGGAAACTTCCCTCCCGGAGGGGGAAATCATCACCATCGTCATCACCAACGCTCCTCTCGTCGGGAGAGGGCAATCTCCATCAACATCTTCACCAGCACCATCTCATCTCAAAGCCCTAGTTCATCGCTTGTATCCAGTTCTTGTCTCAAAGTCCAGGATTGGTGCTAGTAGGTTGCTAGTAGTGTTGATTACTCCTTGTAGTTGATGCTAGTTGGTTTAATTGGTGGAAGATCATATGTTCAGATCCTATATGCATATTATTACCCCTCTGATTATGAACATGAATATGCTTTGTGAGTAATTACGTTCGTTCCTGAGGACAAGGGAGAAGTCTTGCTATGAGTAGTCATGTGAATTTGGTATTCGTTTGATATTTTGATAAGATGTATGTTGTCTAGCCTCTAGTGGTGTTATGTGAACGTCGACTACATAACACTTCACCATTATTTGGGCCTAGAGGAAGGCATTGGGAAGTAATAAGTAGATGATGGGTTGCTAGAGTGACAGAATCTTAAACCCTAGTTTATGCATTGCTTCGTAAGGGGCTGATTTGGATCCACATGTTTCATGCTATGGTTAGGTTTACCTTAATACTTTTGTTGTAGTTGCGGATGCTTGCAATAGAGGTTAATCATAAGGGGGATGCTTGTTCAAGTAAGAACAGCACCCAAGCACCGGTCCACCCACATATCAAATTATCAAAGTATCGAACGCGAATCATATGAACGTGATGAAAACTAGCTTGACAATATTCCCATGTGTCCTCGGGAGCGCTTTTCCTATTATAAGAGTTTGTTTTGGCTTGTCCTTTTCTAAAAAAGGATTGGGCCACCTTGCTGCACTTTACTTTTGTTACTTGTTGCTCGTTACAATTTATCCTATCACGAAACTATCTGTTACCACTTATTTCAGTACTTGCAGAGAATACCTTGCTGGAAACCGCTTATGATTTCCTTCTGCTCCTCGTTGGGTTCGACACTCTTACTTATCGAAAGGACTACGATAGATCCCCTATACTTGTGGGTCATTAGAGCCGTACGTTCGGTACTTGATCGGGACGGATCATGAAGGTGTATGACTACATCAACCGCGTTGATAAACGCTTCCGCTTTCGGTCTACGAGGGTACATAGACATACTCTCCCCTCTCGTTGCTATGCATCACCATGATCTTGCGTGTGCATTGGATTTTTTTTGAAATTAGTATGTTCCCCAACAGTGGTATCAGAGCCAGGTTTATGCATAGATGTTATATGCACGAGTAGAACACAAGTGAGTTATGGGCGATACAAGTCATACTGCTTACCAGCATGTCATACTTTGGTTCGGCGGAATTGTTGGATGAAGCGGCCTGGACCAACATTGCGCGTACGCTTACGCGAGACTAGTTCTACCGACATGCTTTGCACACAGGTGGCTGGCGGGTGTCAGTTTCTCGAACTTTAGTTGAACCGAGTGTGACTACGCCCGGTCCTTGTTGAAGGTTAAAACAACACATACTTGACGAAATATCGTTGTGGTTTTGATGCGTAGGTAAGAACGGTTCTTGCTCAACCCATAGCAGCCACGTAAAACTTGCAACAACAAAGTAGAGGATGTCTAACTTGTTTTTGCAGGGCATGTTGTGATGTGATATGGTCAAGACGTGATGAGATATAAGTTGTTGTATGAGATGATCATGTTTTTGTTAAAGTTATCGGCAACTGGCAGAAGCCTTATGGTTGTCTCTTTATTGCATAAGATGCAAGCGCCAAATAATTGCTTTACTTTATCGCTATGCGATAACAATAGTTGCAAGAGCAATAATTGGCAAGACAACCATGTGATGACACATTGATAGAGATCAAGATGATGGAGATCATGGTGTCATGCCAGTGACGATAGAGATCATGACGGTACTTTGGTGATGGAGATCAAAGGCGCAAGATGATCATGGCCATATCATGTCACATATTTTGATTGCATGTGATGTTTATCCTTTATGCATCTTATTCTGCTTTGATTGATGGTAGCATTATAAGATGATCTCTCACTAAAAAAAATTCAAGGTACAAGTGTTCTCCCTCAGTATGCACCGTTGCAGAAGTTCGTCGTGCCGATACACCACGTGATGATCGGGTGTGATAAGCTCAACGTTCTTGTACAACAGGTGCAAGCCAGTTTTGCACATGCAGAATACTCAGGTTAAACTTGACGAGCCTAGCATATACAGATATGGCCTCGGAACACTGAGACCGAAAGGTTGAGCATGAATCATATAGTAGATATGATCAACATAGTGATGTTCACCATTGAAAACTACTCCATTTCACGTGATGATCGGTTATGGTTTAGTTGATTTAGATCACATGATCACTTAGATGATTAGAGGGATATCTATCTAAGTGGGAGTTCTTAAGTAATATGATTAATTGAACTTAAATTTATCATGAACTTAGTCCTGATAGTATTTGCATATCTATGTTGTAGATCAATAGCTCGCACATAGCTTCCCTATTTATTTTTGATATGTTCCTAGAGAAAAATAAATTGAAAGATGTTAGTAGCAATGATGCAGATTGGATTTGTGATCTGAGGATTATCCTCATTGCTACACAGAAGAATTATGTCCTTGATGCACCGCTAGGTGACATACCGATTGCAGGAGCAGATGCAGACGTTATGAACGTTTGGCAAGCTCTATATGATGACTACTTGATAGTTTAGTGCACCATGCTTTACGGCTTAGAATCGGGGCTTCAAAGACGTTTTGAACGCCACGGAGCATATGAGATGTTCCAAGAGTTGAAGTTAGTATTTCAGACTCATGGCCATGTCGAAAGGTATGAGACCTTTGACAAGCACTTTTCCTACAAGATGGAGGAGAGATAGCTCAGCTAGTGAGCATGTGATCAGAATCTCTGAGTACTACAATAACTTGAATCAAGTGGGAGTTAATCTTCCAGATAAGATAGTGATTGACAGAGTTCTCTAGTCACTATCAGCAAGTTACTGGAACTTCATGATGAACTATAATATGCAAGGGATAATGGAAACGATTCCCAAGCTCTTCGTGATGCTGAAATCGACGAATGTAGAAATCAAGAAAAGCATCAAGTGTTGATGGTTGACAAGACCACTAGTTTCAAGAAAAGGGCAAAGGGAAGAAGGGGAACTTCAAGAAGAACGGCAAGCAAGTTGGCACTCCCATGAAGAAGCCCAAAGCTATACCCAAGCCTGAAACTGAGTGCTTCTACTGCAAAGGAAATGGTCACTGGAAGTGGAACTGCCCTAGATACTTGGTGGATAAGAAGGATGGCAAAGTGAACAAAGGTATATTTGATATACATGTTATTGATGTGTACTTTACTAGTGTTTATAGTAACCCCTCAGTATTTGATACTGGTTCAGTTGCTAAGAGTAGTAACTCGAAACAGGACTTGCAAAATAAACAGAGACTAGTTAAGGGCGAGGTGATGATGTGAGTTGGAAGTGATTCCAAGGTTGATAAGATCACCATCACACACTCCCTTTACCTTCAGGATTAGTGTTGAACCTAAAATAAATGTTGTTTGGTGTTTGCATTGAGCATAAATGTGATTGGATCATGTTTATTGCAATACGGTTATTCATTTAAGTCAAAGAATAATTGTTGTTCTATTTACATGAATAAAACCTTCTATGGTCATACACTCAATATAAATGGTTTATTGAATCTCGATCATAGTGATACACATATTCATAATATTGAAGCCAAAAGATTCAAAGTTAATAATGATAGTGCAACTTATGTGTGGCACTGTCGTTTAGGTCATATTGGTGTAAAGCGCATGAAGAAACTCCATGCTGATGGACTTTTTGAATCACTTGATGCTTGCGAACCATGCCTCATGGGCAAGATGACTAAGACTCCGTTCTTTAGAACAACGGAGCAAGCAACATACTTGTTGGAAATAATACATACTGATGTGTGCGGTCCAATGAGTGTTGAGGCTCGCGGCGGACATTGTTATTTTCTCACCTTCACACATGATTTGAGCAGATATGGGTTGATACGTCTCCAATGTATCTATAATTTTTGATTGTTCCATGCTATTATATTATCTGTTTTAGATGGGCTTATTTATACACTTTTATATTATTTTTGGGACTAACCTACTAACCCAAGGCCCAGTGCAAATTGTTGATTTTTTGCCTATTTCAGTGTTTCGCAGAAAAGGAATATCAAACGGAATAAAACCTTCGGGAGAGTTATTTTTGGAACAAACGTGACCCAAGGGACTTGGAGTGGACGTCAATCAACCAACGAGGAGGCCACGAGGCAGGGGGTGCGCCTACCCCCCGGGCCTGCCCTCCCCCCTCGTGGGCCCCTCGTAGCGGATAAGAAGGATGGCAAAGTGAACAAAGGTATATTTGATATACATGTTATTGATGTGTACTCTACTAGTGTTTATAGCAACCCCTCAGTATTTGATACTAGTTCAGTTGCTGAGATTAGTAACTCGAAACGGGAGTTGCAGAATGAACAGAGACTAGTTAAGGGTGAAGTGACGATGTGTGTTGGAAGTGGTTCCAAGATTGATATGATCATCATCGCACACTCCTTATACTTTCGGGATTATTTTTGAACCTAAAATAAATGTTATTTGGTGTTTGCATTAAGCATGAATATGATTGGATCATGTTTATTGCAATACAATTATTAATTTAAGTCAAAGAATAATTGTTGTTCTATTTACATGAATAAAAACCTTCTATGGTCATACACTCAATATAAATGGTTTATTGAGTCTCAATCGTAGTGATACATATATTCATAATATTGAAGCCAAAAGATGCAAAGTTAATAATGATAGTGCAACTTATTTGTGGCACTGCCGTTTAGGATCATATTGGTGTAAAGCGCGTGAAGAAACTCCATGCTGATGGGTTTTTGGAATCACTTGATGCTTGCGAACCATGCCTCATAGGCAAGATGACTAAGACTCCGTTCTCCGGAACAATGGAGCGAGCAACTGACTTGTTGGAAATAATACATACTGATGTATGCGGTCCGATGAGTGTTGAGGCTCGCGGTGGGTATCATTATTTTCTGACCTTCACATATGATTTGAGCAGATATGATTATTTCTACTTGATGAAACATAAGTCTGAAACATTTGAAAAGTTCAAAGAATTTCAGAGTGAAGTGGAAAATCATCATAACAAGAAAATAAAGTTTCTACAATCTGATCGCGGAGAGGAATATTTGAGTTACGAGTTTGGTCTTTAACTAAAACAATGTGGAATAGTTTAACAAATTCATGCCACCTGGAACACCACATCATAATGGTGTGTCCGAACGTCATAACCGTACTTTATTGCATATAGTGCAATCTATGATGTCTCTACCGATTTGCCACTATCATTTCGGGGTTATGCATTAGAGACAACTACATTCACATTAAATAGGGCACCATCTAATCCGTTGAGACGACACCGTATGAACTATGGTTTGGCTAGAAACCTAAGTTGTTGTTTCTTAAAGTTTGGGGTTGCGATGCTTATGTGAAAAAGTTTCAGCCTGATAAGCTCAAACCCAAATCGGAAAAGTGCGTCTTCATAGGATACCCAAAAGAAACTGTTGGGTACTCCTTCTATCATATATCCGAAAGGCAAGATCTTTGTTGCTAAGAGTGGATCCTTTCTAGAGAAATAAGTTTATCTCGAAAGAAGTGAGTGGGAGGAATGTAGAACTTGATGAGGTAATTGTACCTTCTCCCGAATTGGAAAGTAGTTCATCACAGAAATCGGTTCTAGTGATTTCTATGCCAATTAGTGAGGAATCTAATGATGATGATCATGAAACTTCAGATCAAGTTACTACCGAACCTTGTAGGACAACTAGAGTATGGTACGCACCACAGTGGTACGGTAATCCTTTCTGGAAGTCATGTTACTAGACCATGACGAACCTACGAACTATGAGGAAGCGATGACGAGCCCAGATTCTGCGAAATGGCTTAAGGCCATGAAATCTAAGATGGGATCCATGTATGAGAACAAAGTATGTACTTTGATTGACTTGCCCAATGATTGGTGAGTCATTAAGAATAAATGGATATTCAAGAGGAAGACGGATGCTGATAGTAGTGTTAGAGCATGCACCATATGCATGATATGAGCAATATAACCCAGCCAAGTTAGAGCATGCACCTCGGGGGGGGGGATACAACTGGTCATCTCTCTCTGAATCCTCCTCTGAGGAGCTATCTGTAACCAGCAAGAAATCTGCATCGACAGGTAGCACTGACTGCTTAGAAGACCTTGTTTTCACTCCAGATTTTCCCATGACCGACTCAAATGGCTGATGCACAAGAAGAGTAGATGAATGTATAAACATTGTTAACAAATGGAATACACTATGAAAAAAATATGGCACGATACATTCACATATACGATGACTGGCTAAACAGGATGGCATTGCATGATTCACGTATATGATGCCTGGCTAAAGAAGATGACATTGCATAATTCCCATATACTCCCTCCGTTCCTAAATATTTGCCTTTTTAGAGATTTCAAATGGACTACCACATACGGATGTATATAGACATATTTTAGAGTGCAGATTCACTCATTTTGTTCCGTATGTAGTCACTTGTTGAAATCTCTAAAAAGACAAATATTTAGGAATGGTGGGAGTATGATATAGAAACCAAACAGGTGGTATTCACACAAAGCAAATCTAAACTAAGCTCATGACATATAAGATGTATAATGTAAGCAATGCAAGGCGCCATATGCATGATATGACCAACATCAGCATGCCAGGTTAGAGCAAACACCTCAGGTGGTAAACAAGCGTGGTTGGCTCCTTCTGAATCTCCATCTGAACAGTTATCTTCCTCTGGAATACAATCTGGAAATGCAGGAGGGGGGCACTTCGCCCACCATGGAGCGGCGTCTGCATGACATTATATTCGCACGCAACGGTCTTCTCTTTTTCTCTACATGTTCAATAGGATTGTGTACAATATCTGACATGCATAATAAAAAAATAGTTAGATTTTGTAAGGCCTAAGGGGTGCATGCAAAAATCAAGACTGATGGTAGCAAACAAGTGGATGGATCCAAAACTAATGATAGCAGGTAGATTATAGCTTTAGTTTAAAAAGATAGCAATGGATCATCTATTGTTTGTTGCCCACCCAACATGAACCACATAGAAGACCCTAGATGAACCAGATAGTAGACAGATACTATTTGTTGCTGGCTCGATATGAGACCCATGGACAATTCAAAACTCAAGATTGAACGATAAAGTAGTAGGTAATAATAACCGATGTATAGCATAAGCAAACACGAAAGACTGCGACCTCTCTTCCAGAACTGTGTAGTCCTCAGGTTCATCTGCTCAGTCAATGATGGTAATGTAGTTGGCGTGGCTGCCGGCAACGGGGAAGATGATCTGAGGCGGTGAAAGGAAGTCTGCAGGGGGGATCTCTGCTGCAGTGAACTCTTCTGTCGATGGTGCACCTCAGGTGGGTGGATGACGGCACGACAGGAGCAGGACATAACACACAAAGTTTTCTTTGACGCCTATCTAAAAATGAAGTAAATCTATAAGGGCTCCTTAGAATTGGAGGATTCTATAAACGCAGGGACAGGAAAACACAGGAATAGGATAGGAATGCACATGCAAAACAGAGCATTTGGAAACATAGGATTTCAGTCAACCTAGGTGTTTGGCTCACATGAATTGGAAGAACAGAGGAATGGAGAAACAAAGTGATGCGATGAGTGTACAACCTCTTTGGCATAGCCTTGTGGACCTCAGCATCATTGGGTTGGACGTGGAGGATGGTGATGATGCTGGTGTGACTATCAGAGGCGGGGAAGAAGATCTGAGGCCTCTGGAAATGGAACCGATGGTACTGCTCCGCTGTGATGGACGGTTCCGTCGTTGGAGCAGCTCCGCTAAGGTGTACGGCGACGAGGCTGAAGCATGACAAGACAGACAACGTTAATATGAAGTGGGACCCTAATATCATCTGCAATAGATGATGTAAAATACATCACCAAAAAGTGCTAGATGTAAAAAGCATCAGCCGCGCCACGGCCGCTCCGACAGATGCTATAAGTACTGTTCACTCTGAACTTAACTGAAGAAAATGAACTTCACAGCTGAAACTGAATTTTACTGTCGAAACTGATTGAACTAGTAACAGAGCATTGCAATAGATGTTTAGGGCGTTCAAGCACTAGTAGCAGAGAAGCAGTGATCTAAATCAGCAGACGCTCGAGCAGGGAACACACTAGCAGAGAGCAAGTCATGCAGTAGCACCGCGAGCGAGTGCTAAAGCAGCAGCTCCTATAGCTGCCGAGGTCGTGCAGCAGCAGCAGCGCAAGCGAGAGTAAGAGCAGATCAGCAGCATGAACGAAAGCAGGAGCAGTGCAGCAGCGCGACCGATAGCAAGAACAGAGCCGCAACACGAGCGAGAGCCGGAGCAGCTGTAGCTAGTGCCGTTGTGGAAGTCTCCGCCGAGGAAGCAACAACATGGGGGAGAGACGCCGTGGATGATGTGGCCGGCGACGACGCCGTCGATGGAGACATGCCATGTCTGCTCAGTATCGAGCATCGGCAGCCTCGTGAGATCGAATAAAAGATAAAATGCAGCGGCGAGTGCAGAACCTCCTTGGTGGCGCCGAATTGGCCTTGGCTTCATCGGAGGAATTGGTGAGGGTGCTACGGTTTCGGTGGGGCAGGTCAAGACGATGCTGTGGGGATTGAGGTGGCGCGATAGACGAGGCGAACGCCAGGGCAGCTCCTTGGAGGTGGAGGACGGGGCGGCTGATCCGGCGGGACGACGAGATCGACAACGGATCCTCATCCGGTGCGATGGATGAGGGACGGCGAGCTGTTGCGATGGATGACGTAGTCGGGGAAGAGTCTCCGGTTGGGCGACGGTCGGGAGGCCGACGGAGGAGCGTGGGGTTTCGCGGGTTTTGGCAGCCTCGGTGTACGAATGGGGGGGGGGGCGAAGGGGGAGGGGGGAGCCAAGCTTAGGGACGCGCTTGTCCGAAATGTAGGGTAAGTTACCAGCGTACCCCCGTCGGTTTTTACACCGCGACATGGAGCTTCATTTCTGGCTGAGGGGTAGAAGGGGGATTTCACGTGTCTGGGCTGCGGGAGCGATTTCGGATGAGGAGGGAGTTCTCGCGCACGTCCAAATTTCGGGATAACAAGGCGCGGCGCGGGTTGAAGAAGCGGGAGTTTCAAAGCAGGTGAGACAAAAGATACTCGAGCTTGAAAATTTTGGGATAACAAGGTGCGGATTCCTTGTTCGGTAGAACAAACTTAACGTGTAAAAAAACAATTCATACAAGACACAAGAGAGTCATGTCCCCTTTTACTATATTGCTATAGATGCCATTGAAAAAACTACGAGAAAAATGTAAAAAAAATCAGGAGAACAAGATTACCCTGCACAGTACCAAATCGATTCGCACTTCCCTCAACAACAACAATAAACAAATCAATTCCCATGAAAGAAAGAGTAATGTCCCTTTTTATATGATTACAGATGCCATGATCTGGAATTTCAATTTTTGAATCCACGTTATGTTGAATTCGAATATATCATTAGGTGACCTTGCGGTTTATAATTGATGTAGTCGTACATTTTGATCTTCCATCATATATGAACATTTTACTCCACCATGTGAACATATATATTGTTGTCTACCATATGGACTAAATTTGAATCAATTTTCCTTATTTGAATACGATTGTTGTCAAGTTATACAATAATTTAAATATTATCTTGATAACAAAAAACATACATATAGCAGTAATCATATTTCACTATGAACTACATGTACCATACGCTCTCCAATTCAAATATTTGTATCCATTTTATATTGAATTCAAATCATAGTACATTATTGGTCTAGGTAGCGAGATGTTTGGGATAATCTAAACCCTGTTTTCATACGTATAATTTTTGGCTGAATTGGGACAAGTTTTGGTATAAGCCTCTTGCAAAACCGGAGATTCTCTCAACAAGACTCGTGGTTCCGAGAGGGAACGTGTCACCTTTGTGTGCGAAACGATATATGCTACCTCCCCCCTGATTTTATTTACAGAGGCAACATAGAACTATATGAGTGCCCTGTTAAATTTTGGAATTATTTTGGGTTCATTTGGCCTTTTTATACATTAATTGAGTTTCTGGACTTTTAATACGCATAATCTAAATATGAATTGCATGCACATGCTCCAGTGCACTAAAGTGGGTTGAAAAATCACATGTGTGTCCTTGGTTGAATTTCTAGGTTCCATGGAAGAAATGAGAATGAAATTCAAACATCTAGGCGTCATGGCTTGACCGAGAACATCGAGAAACTTTGTTTTTAAATTCATGTAAATACAAAACTCGCCTGGAAATCATGAAACATGGCATGGTGTCATGTAATGGCACTAACATGTTGTGGTAAAAAATTGGGCCGATTTGGAAGCTCGTGGTTCTAAGAGGGAACGTGCCACCTTTGAGTGTGAAACGATATACGCTGCCCCCCTTGAGTTTCTTAACAAAGGCAACATAGAACTACATTAGTGCCCTGTTAAATTTTGGAATTATTCTAGGTTCGTTTGTCGTTTTTTATACATTAATTGAGTTTCTGGTCATTTAATGTGCATAAGTCAAATTTGAACTACAAGCACATGCTCTCGTGCACCAAAGTTGGTGAAAAATCACATTTGTGTGCTCGGGTGAATTCCTAGGTCCCATGCAAGAAATGAGAATAAAATTAAAACATCTGGGCATCGTGGCTCGGCCGAGAACATTGAGAAACTTGGTTTTAAAATTCTTGTAAATCCAAAACACGTCTGAAAATCATGAAACTTGGCATGGATGTCATGTCATGGTACTACCATGTTGTGGTAAAAAAATTGGCCAAATAGGAATAGATTTTGGTATAAGCTTTTGCAAACCGAAGCTTCTCTCAAGAAGGCTCGTGGTTCTGAGAGGGAACGTGCCACCTTTGAGTGCGAAACGATATACGTTGTCCCCCTTGAGTTTATTTACAAAGGCAACATAGAACTACATGAGTGCCCTGTTAAATTTTGGAATTATTCCGGCTTCGTTTGGCCTTATTTACACATTAATCGAGTTTTTGGTCATTTAATGTGCATAATTAAAATTTGAACTACAAGCACATGCTCCCGTGCACCAAAGTTGGTTGAAAAATCACATTTGTGTCCTCGGGTGAATTTCTACTCCCTCCTTCCATCTATATAGGTCCTAATGCGTTTTTGAGGCTAACTTTGACCAAACATTAGAGCAATAATATATGACATGCAACTTACACAAAGCATACCTTCAATTTTGTATGTCAAAGGAGCTTCCAATAATATAATTTTCATAGTATACATCTCATGTGCTATTAATCTTGTCAATAGTCAAAGGCTGTCTTGAAAAACACATTAGGCCCTATATAGATGGAAGGAGGGAGTAGGTCCCATGCAAAAAATGAGAATAAAATTCAAACATCTGGGCATCGTGGCTCGGTCGAGAACATTGAGAAACTTGGTTTTAAAATCATGAAACTTGGCATGGTGTCATGTCATGGTAGTACCATGCCGTGGTAAAAAAATTGGCCGAATAGGAACAAATTTTGGTATAAGCTTCTTGCAAATCGGAGCTTCTCTCAAGAAGGCTCGTGGTTCTGGGAGGGAACGTGTCACCTTTGTGTGCATAATTCAAATTTGAAATACAAGCACATGTTCCAGTGCACCAAAGTTGGTTGAAAAATCACATGTGTGTCCTCGGGTAAATTTCTAGGTTCCATGCAAGAAATGGGAATGAAATTCAAAATTCTGGGCGTCGTGGCTGGGTTGGAAACATTGAGAAACTTAGTTTTTTAATTCCTGTAAATCTAAAACACGCATGAAAATAATGAAACTTGTCTTGGTGCCATGACATGGCACCAACATGCTGTGGTAAATTTGCAGTCCGATTTGCGAAGGCGCACACATTAACAATCAACAAAGTCATTTTGGAACAAGTGCTATCATGTTACAATCGGAAACACAAGTATTATTGAAACCATGGGCGTTCTACTTACTAGTACCATTTACGTGCCGCCACGCACCCCCAATTTTATTAGCTAGGAGGCACCGTGCAGGGTAGCTATTTGAGTATGAGAGGCGTGCGATCAGACACCTGCGCGTGCTTATCGGGAGGAGAGCCCTTTGACCTCCATCTGCCGTCCAGCTCTCTCCCAAGGTCTCCATTAATGGCGCCCGAGCCTCTGTTTAATGGCGTGGCTATGTCTCACTCGACTGACATTTAAGAGAGAAAAAAGAAAATCTGAAAGCACGGATCTTGATGTAAGATCCGACGGACCTATATAGCATCTACTGCGACTTATAGCAAGACTGATGAATATATAAGGACGATTAATTTTTCTTTTTTGATCAAAGAAGGGCTTGCCCCTTCCGATTTTCATTACTGAAAACCACCACAATTCACAAGAAGTTCAGCACAACTCCAGCCTAACACGAAGGACTAAAAGCTACCAGATTGAAATCGCAACATCCCAAGAGGCCAACAAAGGCCAAACATCCGTGCTAGAACCCAACATTTCACAACCGACGACACAATCCACATCCTAAACCGATTATTACATCAAAAGAAACCAGGAAACTAGTCTCCGCGGCGAGCGGCGATGAGCTCTTTCGTGTCCTCAAGACGCTGCTTGAGAACATCCACGGATTCCTCCACCAGCCTTTGGCGCTCGTTGCGGAGCATGTCATTCTCGTCCATAAGTTTCTTGACGATGACGCCGATCCTCTTCAGCAAGGCACTGGTCTCCTCCTGCTGGTCTGCACTTCGGACGATCTTCTCCCTTAGCAGGTCACGCTCGGCCCGGAGCCTCTCATTGCCCTCCCTTAGTTGCCGGATGACGCCGGTAGCCTGTTCAAACGAGGCTATCATGTCGTCCTGCAACCTCGCCGAGCCGGAGATCTGATCCATCTGGCTATGGATGATCGCATGCATGCGCCTGTAACAGTCATCGCCTGCCCGCGAGAAATTTTCCCAGGCCGCCGCGGCGCGGCGGGACATCTCTGCTGCATTCGTGGCGCGGCGGGACATTTCTGCTACTTCCGCGGTGCAGCCGGACCAGTCTGCTGCATCAACGGCGCGGCAGGACCTCTGTGATGCTACTTCCGCGTGGCGGGACATGTCGGCTGCTCTCGCAGCGAGGCATGACATCTCTCATGCTTCCGCTTCCATGCTCGCCTCTCCCTGGTGGCAATCTCTCGACCCATAACTCACGCTGGCCATGGCAGACGCAAGGGAAGGATGCTGACTGACTTGTTTGTTTTTGTGGATGAGGAGTTGAAGAGGAATGTGCAGTCATCTTGGCATACTAGTATTTATAACCGAGTACTAATACGCTCCTAAGTGGGAAACCGTTTAGGTTGTGATCGGTGTGAACAGGTTTGCAATTCAGTATAGCGTGGACTAATTTGGAATGTGACGAGACGCAAGCTCAAAATTTATTGACGGTTCTAGTTTCGAAGTGCGGCACTATTCCCGGATGGAGTACTTCTTTTTCTACTCCCTCCTTTCCGGTTTTATAGGGCTTATCTCAAAATTTTAGTTTTTCCATTTTATAATAAGGCTCAATTTGGTTGTTCCCCAACACATGTTCAGATTCGAAGGTGCATTAAATCATTGCATGCAAGTATTAAGAGAAAATTGACCAATGCATGTACTTTATGCATGCATGCATTGCAATTAATGCATTGATAAACATAATTTTTTTGAGAAAAACAATAGCCGCGTGGCGAGCTCTAGGCTAGTCTTTTTTTTTCAGACGCATCAAACCTATTTCTCGGGACTTCTCGCACGCACCATCGTGCCACCCACAAAAACTTGTACTCTGAGTTTAGTAGTACGTTATACAGGAAGAGAAGAGGTGCACGCACGCACTCGTCCTCTCACACACGCGTCTGTTTTTTCTCGAAAAGGAGGATGATGACCCCCGGCCTCTGCATCTGGGAGTCACACACGCAAATTATTGAAATATATCGAGTGCAGTGCTTTGATGTGTCGCGTCAACTCGTACATCAATGAGAAGTTTGATTATCCTCTCCCTCGCGGACTTAACTGCATCTGCCTTTGGCTGTATGACAGGTTGGCCACACACCTGTCGGGCCCACCTGTCATGCACGCAAAGGTAGGAGCGTCCCTCCCTCGCCCATGAGCATGGTGGATGGCAAGACTAGGAGAAGCTTTCGCTACACGCTCTCCCTCCCACACGCAGTGGACATGCAACAGTTCAATCGGTGTCAGATGGCCAGAAGCGTACTGTAGTACTCCTCCAGTGCAGTAGTATTCCATCAATGTTCGACTTCCCGAAGAGGCGAAGAGCCAAGCGCAGCCCGCACGCTCGTGTGGCAGTTTCATGTGTAGAGTAGTCTAGAATAGCGTGTACCGTGCCTGTAAGCTTAAAATCGTTGGGGTTGGCTCCATGCTATGTGACCGTCTCGAAGTTTTTTTAAAAATTTAAAATAGTCTTCTGGCCCTACCCGAAAACTTACTGCCCGGGAAAAGCCCCGCCCTCAACTTTTAACTACGCGAAAATAGTTCGAGCTTGTTCGTTCTATATAAATACAGTACTTATTGTATGTTTATTCACCCGTGGGGTTGTTCAATGAATGGAGGGGCGGGGAGCACAAGTGAACAATACTGTAGTACTACTAGTAGTAGTAAGTAGGAGTTGTACAGTAGTCACCTTAAATAGAGAGTTTCTTTTCTTTAATGCCACGTACACAAATTGAAAAGCTTGTTGTGGAGAGAAAAAAGATAATCACTCCACTATATATGGACGCAGGGGCCTGAGCGCTTGCTTTACTAGGGTTGCTCTCTTCATTCTCTCATCCTCTCCATATATAAACAAGACAGCGGTAGCGACATTTTCTCTCTGCTCACCTCTGGTCACAGATCTGGCCGGGTCCCTTCAGCCGGTGTGTGTAGAGGACTAAAAGGTGCATCGTTCACGCGGTCATCGCCGCCGAGGGAGGAAACCCACAGCTGCCGGAGGGGCCCGATCCTCTGCCCGTGCCGTTCTCTCCGACACATGGCCGGCTCGGGAGGTCCTCCGACCCTTCTTCCACCCTGCCGTATTGTCCGCAGATCCGACCTGCCGCCGCCAACATGCCGACGACCCTTAGGTATAAGTTCTTCGAAAGCGGCCTTGCTCTACTGCCCCAGCTCCCCACATGTCTGCATGTGCATCTTTTTCTACTCCCATCAGCTCTTCCAAAGCCACCTAAATTTTTAGTATTATTAGAGGTAAAGCTACTTCATGCATTCGAATCTAGGGCTTTGTTCAAACAACGAAGAAAGGGGGAAAGTTGTAGCATGAATCTAGGACTTGATTCAAAGAGGAAATAATATGGTGAAAGTAGTAGAGACCGAATACCCAACCAGTCTCTTGGTTGAAAAGGGAAATAATGGGAAAACGTAGTACAAACTGGATAAGGAACAGATCTATTATTGGTTAAAAAAGGATAGAAAGTGGCGGCTGGTGGACAAGTCAACAGAGTATGTCCAGGATTAGATTTGCTGCCATCACATAGTAAAAGGTCTCCACGATTATATTTGCTGCCCTCACATAGTAAAAGGTCTCAGGATTAGATTTGTTGCCCTCACATAGTAAAAGGTCTCCAGGATTAGATTTGCTGCCCTCACATAGTAAAAGGTCTCCAGGATGTTTTCCCCAGTATGATAAGTAAGTTGCTCCTTTACGCTGCTGAGTGTCCTGGTGTCCCCACGGTCCCATGCCCTTAAACCAACTCTTTAGCTGCTGTTGATTTACTATGTCTGGTAAACAAGCAATGCCACCATTAAAGTAATCCCATATTTGAGGAATCTCATTGTTGATCGTAATGCTTCTGCTAACATGAAGCATTGCTGACATTTTAAAATTTCTACTGTCCTTGCGTGATTGCCATGAACATAATTAAGATGCTTCTTTTCATTTTGTATATGTTTTGTATATTCTTATTGACCAGCAACTGTTTACTTTCTATCTTTTTGTGCAGATAGGGATATCCATTTCACCTTGTTGCTATTGTGACCTTTTGGTGAACTGCACAAAACACCTTTTTTTGGAATGAGTGTCTTGTGCAGTTCAACTAAAATGTCACGTGGGCAACATCTCTCAATTTTGGTGGAACTGCACAAAATGGTGATTGGAGTTTCCAAAATCTCCGTCAAGTTCTGCTGGTAATCTCGTGCAACATTTTATTAGCCTTTGCAAGATGGAGCCGTCACTGTCACCACAATGGCACTTTATTTTAGTGGAACTGCACAAAAGGATAAGAAAATTATAGTTGCACCTTACATGAGCCGGACAACCAACCTTAATGTTCCTCAATTTTAGTGCAACTACTAAAGAAGAACCTGCCAGCTCACAAGAGCAAGTACTTCTTGCTAGCTGAATGATGTAATCTTTGCTTCATTTCAGGTGAACTACAGAAAAAGCCGCATGAATTGAATCATGGAAGTCCAGGCAGACCTCATCCAAGTAGAGCTGGAGGTTGAGTTCAAGGAGGCCGCTATTAAAGTGAAATCATGCTCTCCTGTCTCCTTGTTTGTGCTGTGCAAACATGCTGTGCAAACATGAATACTCAACTACAGACGTTGTGACAGTCAAGAGCATTCGCCAAGTTCTCCGATTGTACGACATGGCTAGCCAAGATGGATTTAATCCCGATATTCACTTTATCAAAAGGCTCTAATGGGTTGGTTCTGAATCTTGCAAGCTGGGAATTAGTGAGATGTGTAGGCATCTTTGTTGTACTTATTATTTGAATCTTATTTGTTGGTTCTGAATCTTGCAAGCTGGGAATCAATGAGATGTGTAGGCATCTTTGTTGTACTTATTATTTGGATCTTATTTGTTGGTTCTGAATCTTGCAAGCTGGGAAACACGACATGATGATGCAGATGACAACAACCATAACAAACAGTTCAAACTTGGTAGTATTATCTTTGTGAAAGTGCAACAAATGTGCTGATCGTGTGCATCCTGAGAATAATAATTCTAATTGTTGTGCATGTTGATCCCGTGGCACTGATAGAACGAACGAATGCATTGCTTGTTTTAAGTATAAATTTCTATTAAAGCTAATTAAATTTAAGTAAAGTGACCACTAACTCCTGTTATTACAGTACCAATACGGACCTGCTCGTGAACTGACGTGTGGCCGAGGGTGCATCTTCTGCCGGACGTGCATCGGACAAGGGAGGGGTAGTAACTGTTGTCGCCTCTACACACTCAGCTTACTGTTGAATCCAGTTCCCCAAGAGCTGAAAAACGAATTGCTGCCGCCGCCTACACACTCGTTCACTTGAAGAGACTCCAATGGCGATCCGAGGGGTGAGCCTGCTGGATATGGACTTCAGCAAGGAGTTCCCCTTTGAGTTCGCCGTTCAGTCTTATGGCTGCACCAAGTTGAATGTGATGTACACCAACGATACAGACTCGGTGAAGCTCTGCCTCGCCTCAGTCCTATGGCTGCACCAGGTTCTGGAGCATTCGCCCATTTCATCGGCAGCGCCGACTGCACCTTCACTACGATGGAGAGAAGGAAGAACGCGACGATTCGGCCATCTGGTGCAACAAGCTTGTCGACATCCAGAAGCAATACAAGATCATCAGCAACGGGCAGGAGAAGGACTCCGTGGTTGACCTCGCTGAGACCATCATCGACCCCTGATACGCCAACATGAAAGAAGATGACTTGAACACGTGGGAGGTACCTCCGAATCTAGCCTACATAACCTACGCGGCCAAGGACGCATACGCATGCTACGACATGTACATGCAGATCTTGGACATGAGGGCGTGTCTGCTTCTCGTAACCAACGAGTACACGGACAGCCGCAGCGTCATGATCAAGCATACCAGGAAGGTCTAGATGTTGTACTTTATCTGTTTATAAGCACCTTTATCATCTGAGTGTTTCATGCATTAGCCTATGTGTCGCAATTATCTGTTTTGTCCGAAATATTTCTTTTAAGAACCCATTAACCTGATTGCTTTTTTTCGTGGCTATTTGCTTATGTATGTAAAATAGTTCACTTGTCCATAAAAAAACTAGTTCACTCGGCTGCCGTGCTTTGAATCTCCTTCCTCCCAACATATTCCCCTCCTCAGGTGGACCCAGCAGGTCTCTGAATTTTCTCCCACTTTCTTTTTCGATGTAAATTGAGTTTTCTCCCAGTACTTTCCCCGTCTAGCCCAACATGATATTTTCACCTAGCCCAGCAAGTCCGTGGATTTCGAGAAAAATGCAAATGGGATTTAAACGGGTTGCATAGATGCTACATCATTGTTTCACCCAGCCCACCAAATGGACTAAAAAACAAATGGACTGACAACTCGGTCCACGGCCACAACCCAGTTTTTTTGTGATTTGCCAAGTAAGTTGCTTTGTCAGGCCTGTTGGGCTGCAAATCTTTCAAGACAAGGAGAGCTTCATTCGGCTGGCCGAGAAAATGGCCTATCAGTAATGAGAAATGGGTTGTACATTTTTACAACACATCAAACCGACAATTAGTTTCAAATATCTTTTTTCATTTCGAGATTTTAAATTACATTAATTTTTATGCGTGGAGAATTTGTTGGATTTTATATTGATATACATTTATTTTTAAAATCAGTTTGAATGTGAGTCGAAATTTCAGGATTAAAAACAGTTCGGACCGCACCGAAATATGCAAAATTTCGTATAATTTTTTAACCGTGTCCACAATATGGGCTATAATGCTAACAAAAAGAATATGGGCTCCAAAAAAAACCTTAATAATTAGCAAATGGGCTGTAAATTATTAGAAATAATGGCAGATGGGATGTATGCTGTTTTCCACAGATTTGAGGCTTTCCTAAAAAAAGGTTGACGCACAAGCAGTGACTGTTGGATGGCCATCCAACGGCCGTCGTGCTTCTTCAATCTCTGCTCTTCCTGCTCCAGCCGCTCAAACAAGCGCCGGCGGGACTGCCTGCTCCCTCCTCCCCGCGGCCGGCTCTACTGCCGCGCAGGCCTCACCGCTCCACCGTACTCCCATCGCTGGCCTAGCCATCCCTCTACTCACCCACACCTGCTGTTATTCTCCGGAGACGGCAGATGAACCAGTAAACCCTCGTACAGTCGTACTCCCCTCCGCATGGGAAACAACTGCCGAGTCTTCCCTGCCTCCGTGTCGTTCCCTTCCTAGGCCTCGCCGTCGTCCACCACCCTGGTGCTCTCGGCGCGGCCTGGTCAACATGGTCAATGACCGACATGCATTTGAAGTGGACTATACGTGGAGAGGCCGACAACTGGGTCCACGGCCGCACACAAGGAAATGCCTCCTTATTATGCGCAACATAATGATTCCTCCACCTAACATCAGGGACCCACCGAAAGGGCCTCTGTATTTCGTGAAAAAAATGTTACCCCCGCTGACAGCTCGGACCCACCAGCTATATCTTCACACGCAAGGAAGTGCCTCCTTATTACGCACAAAAAAATGAATACTCCCCCTGTTAGCTGGGACCCAGTATAGTGGCAAGCTGACTTGTGGGCCTACTAAGTTGAAGGGGACGGAGGGCTTTGTCAACTTAGTCAATATGCACGATTGTAGCTCGCGTGACCGTACGATGTCCATCCAACGGCCGTAGTGCTTCTTCAACCTCTAGTCTTCTTGCTCCAGCCGCCCAAACCAGCGCCGGTCGTGCCTTGTGTTCCTGCCTCCCATGGTCGGCTGCGATGCGGTGGAGGCCTCACCGCCCCCTACTACGCCCACCGCTGGCCAGGCCATCCCTCTACTCACCCACACCCCTGTTATTCTGCAGCGACGACAGCTCACACCGCAGCGAACCAGTGAACCCTCGTACTCCTCTACGCATGGGCATCCACTGCCGCGTCTTCCCCGGCTCCGCGTCGTCCCCTTCCTAGGCCTCGCCATCGTCCACCGCCCTGGTGCTCTCGACGCGGCGTGGTCAACATGGTCAAGGAACGACTTCCATCAGACGTGGACTGTACGTGGAGAGGATGACAGCTGGGTCCACGGCCGCAACAAGGAAGTGCCTCCTTATTACGTGCAAAATAATTATTCCTCCACCTGACAGCGGGGACCCACCGGATGGGCCACCGTATTTCGTGAAAAAACGTTTGCCCCTGACTGCTGGGACCCACCAGCTACATCTTCGCACGCAAGGAAGTGCGTCCGGGCAAAAAAAAATGATTCGCCCCCCTGACTGCTGGGACCCACCAGCTACATCTTTGCAGGCAAGGAAGTGCCTGACAGTCGGGACCCACCTGGTCGAAGCGTACGTAGCATTTTCATTCTGGTCGCGAACGTGTACGTACATATATACTGGTGGATGTAGAGGCGCACACATGTCGTAGTAGAGGCGCGTACGTGTCATAGTAGAGGCGCGCACGTAGCATGTACACGTACGTACAACGGCCAGGGTGCAAGAAAGAAAATACGGCCACATATGTGTACATACGGGCGGGGTCTCGAACGCCTACTCGCGCATATGTACGGCCAGGGCTCGTGTACATGGCTGGGTCGGAACGGAGAAACAGTGTCGTCCTCGTGTTCATGGGGAGGCAACGGAATGCGTCATGTTCATGGGGAGGCAACGGAATGTGTCGTGTTCATCGGGAGGCAACGGAACGCGTGGGAGCCAACTGGCTGGGTCGGAAGGGAATGCGTCGCCGTGTTCATCGGGAGGGCTTGGATAGAACAGGCGATGGAAACGAGGCCTGGCATACCGCACAAGGGAGGAAACGGACCTCCTACATTTGGAACGAGGTCCTGTTGATCGGGAGGGGTCTGGCGTACCGCAAAACGGAGGAAACGGACCTCCTACGGTCGAAACGGGGGTCCTGTTGATCGGGAGGGGTGTGGCGTACCGCAAAACGGACGAAACAGACCTCCTACGGTTGAAACGGGGGTCCTGTTCATCGGGAGGGGTGTGGCGTACCGCAAAACAGGACTCCACGGGATACTGTTAATCTCCACCGTCGACCTCCTCCAGCCTCCACGGGCTACCGTCGACCTCCTCCAGCCTCCACGGGCTCCTGTTCATCCAGCCTCCACCGCGCGCTACTCCACCGACTACTGTTCAACCACCCCTCCACGGGCACCCCTCCACCGTCTACTGTTCATCTAGCCCTCCACACCACGGGGTCCTGTTCAACCACCCCTCCACGGGCACCCCTCCACCTTCTACTGTTCATCTAGCCCTCCACCACACCACGGGGTCCTGTTCATCCAGAGGCAATGCCACCACTCACTGTTCATCCAAACCCCCCGTAACGCTCACTGTTCATCCCAGAGGCAGCATCGATCGGCTTCAGTTAGCAGCAGTAGCAAAGGAGTCGCTCGATCGGGTTCAGTTAACAGCCATCGATCAATTGCTCGGGTTCAGTAACGCGTAGCCTGCAGTGCAATCGCTCGGGTTCAGTTAGAGCCCAACGCCTCGCTCGGGTTTAGTTAGAGAAAACGCCTCGCACACACGCGTGTACATGTACGAGAGAAACGCGCATCGCTCGGCCCCCGACCTCCCACCGTAACCGGGAACTCCCCGAAATTTTCCTCCCCCTCGCTTCTACCACGGTTTTTTCCGTCATGGACGACCCAAAGAATGTCATGCAGCTACGTCTCTGGCCCGCCCAGGACGAAAAGCCCATTTTCTGTCATGATTTTTTGTCATAGAAGTAGGAGCCCACCACCTATGATGATATCGGGTTTTTTCACAATTATCGTCATAGAAGTGCCATATGTATGACAAATATTTTTTTTCGGCCTAAAATGTCACGGATATGTCTTTTTTTTGTAGTGTATAGTACCTTAAGTGGTGGTTTGTTTTCTTTTACTAATGGAGCTCATGAGAATTCCTGTTTAAGTTTTGTGTTGTAAATTTTTCAAGTTTTGGGTAAAGATTTGATGGATTATGGAACAAGGAGTGGCAAGAGCCTAAGCTTGGAGATGCCCATGGCACCCCAAGGTAAAATCCAAGGACAACCAAAAGCCTAATCTTGGGGATGCCCCGGAAGGCATCCCCTCTTTCGTCTTCTTCTATCAGTAACTTTACTTGAGGCTATATTTTTATTCACCACATGATATGTGTTTTGCTTGGAGCGTCTTGTATGATTTGAGTCTTTGCTTTTTAGTTTACCATAATCATCCTTGCTATACACACCTTTTTGGAGAGACACACATGAATTGAAATTTATTAGAATACTCTATGTGCTTCACTTATATCTTTTGAGCTAGATAATTTTGCTCTAGTGCTTCACTTATATCTTTTAGAGCACGGTTGTGGTTTTATTTTATAGAAATTATTGATCTCTCATGCTTCACTTATATTATTTTGAGATTCCTTTGGAACACCATGGTAATTTGTTTTGGTTATGAAACTAGTCCTAATATGATAGGCATCCAAGATGGGTATAATAAAAACTATCATAGAAAGTGCATTGAATACTATGAGAAGTTTGGTACTTGATAATTGTTTTGAGATACAAAGGTGGTGATATTAGAGTGTGCTAGTTGAGTAATTGCGAAATTGAGAAATACTTGTGTTGAAGTTTGCAAGTCCCTAGCATGCACGTATGGTAACCGTTGTGTAACAAATTTGAAACATGAGGTGTTCTTAGATTGTCTTCCTTATGGCGGTCGGGGACGAGTGATGGTCTTTTCCTATCAATCTATCCCCCTAGTAGCATGCGCGTAGTGCTTGGTTTTTGATGACTTGTAGATTTTTGCAATAAGTATGTGAGTTCTTTATGACTAATGTTGAGTCCATGGATTATACGCACTCTCACCCTTCCATTATTGCTAGCCTCTTCGGTACCGTGCATTGCCCTTTCTCACCTTGAGAGTTGGTGCAAACTTCGCCGGTGCATCCAAACCCCATGATATGATATGCTCTATCACACATAAACCTCCTTATATCTTCCTCAAAACAACCACCATACCTACCTATCATGGCATCTCCATAGCCATTCCGAGATATATTGCCATGCAACATTCCACCATTTCATTTATAACATGCTTCATCATTGTCATATTGCTTTGCATGATCATGTACTTGACATCGTATTTGTCGCAAAGCCACCATGCATAATTTTTCATACATGTCACTCTTGATTCATTGCCCTTCCTGGTACACCGCCGGAGGCCTTCATATAGTGTCATATTTTGTTGTAGTATCGAGTTGTAATCATTGAGTTGTAAAATAGATAGAAGTGTGATGATCATCATTAAAAGAGCATTGTCCCCCAAAAAAGAGAAAGGCCAAATAAAAAAAGAAAGGCCCCAAAAAAGAAAAAAGAAATAAAAAGGGGCAATGCTACTATCCTTTTTTCCACACTTGTGCTTCAAAGTAGCACCATGATCTTTATGATAGAGAGTCTCTTGTTTTGTCACTTTCATATACTAGTGGGAATTTTTCATCATAGAACTTGGCTTGTATATTCCAACAATGGGCTTCCTCAAATGCCCTAGGTCTTCGTGAGCAAGCAAGTTGGATGCACACCCACTTAGTTTCTTTTGTTGAGCTTTCATACATTTATAGCTCTAGTGCATCCGCTGCATGGAAATCCCTACTCCTTGCATTGACATCAATTGATGGGCATCTCCCTAGCCTGTTGATTAGCCTCGTCGTTGTAAGACTTTCTCCTTTTTTGTCTTCTCCACATAACCCCGTATCATTATTCTATTCCACCCATAGTGCTATATCCATGGCTCACGCTCATGTATTGCATGAAAGTTGAAAAAAGTTTGAGATTACTAAAGTATGAAACAATTGCTTGGCTTGCCATCGGGGTTGTGCAAGATGAGAGCATTCTTGTGTGACGAAAATGAAGCATGACCAAACTATATGATTTTGTAGGGATGAACTTTCTTTTGCCATGTTATTTTGAGAAGACATGATTTCTTAGTTAGTATGCTTGAAGTATTATTATTTTTATGTCAATATTAAACTTTTGTCTTGAATCTTTCGGATCTGAATATTCATGCCACAATAAATAAAATTAGATTGAGAATTATGCTAGGTAGCATTCCACATCAAAAATTCTGTTTTTATCATTTACCTACTCGAGGACGAGCAGGCATTAAGCTTGGGGATGCTTGATACGTCTCCAACGTATCTATAATTTTTTATTGTTCCATGCTATTATATTATCTCTTTTGGATATTAATGGGCTTATTTATACACTTTTATATAATTTTTGGGACTAACCTACTAACCCAAGGCCCAGTGCAAATTGCTGTTTTTTGCCTATTTCATTGTTTCCCAGAAAAGGAATATCAAACGGAATCCAAACGGAATAAAACCTTCGGGAGAGTTATTTTTGGAACAAACATGATCCAGGGGACTTGGAGTGGACGTCAAGCAACCAACGAGGAGGCCACGAGGTAGGGGGCGCGCCTACCCCCTGGGAGCGCCCCCCCTCATGGGCCCCTCGTGGCTCCACCGACCTACTTCTTCCTCCTATATATATATTCATATACCCCAAAAACATCCAGGAGCACCACGACACCCTATTTCCACTGCCACACCCTTCTGTGCCCAAGATATCCCATCTTGGGGACTTTTCCGGAGCTCCGCCGGAGGGGCAATCAATCACGGAGGGCCTCTACTTTGACCCCATGGCACCTCCGATGATGTGTGAGTAGTTTACCTCAGACCTTTGAGTCCATAGTTATTAGCTAGATGGCTTCTTCTCTCTCTTTGGATCTCAATACAATGTTCTCCTCGATCTTCTTGGAGATCTATTTGATGTAACTCTTTTTGCGGTGTGTTTGTCAAGATCCGATGAATTGTGGATTTATGATCAAGTTTATCTATGAACAATATTTGATTCTTCTCTGAAATCTTTTATGTATGATTGGTTATCTTTGCAAGTATCTTCGAATTATCAGTTTGGTTTGGCCTACTAGATTGATCTTTCTTGCAATGGGAGAAGTGCTTAGCTTTGGGTTCAATCTTGCGGTTTCCTTTCCCAGTGACAGCAGGGGCAGCAAGGCATGTATTGTATTGTTGCCATGAAGGATAAAAAAGATGGGGTTTATATCATATTGCTTGAGTTTATCCCTCTACATCATGTCATCTAGACAAATGCATTACTCTGTTCTTATGAACTTAATACTCTAGATGCATGTTGGATAGCGGTCGATGTGTGGAGTAATAGTAGTAGATGCATAATCGTTTCGGTCTACTTGTCACGGACGTGATGCCTATATACATGATCATGCCTAGATATTCTCATAATTATGCACTTTTCTATCAATTGCTCGACAGTAATTTGTTCACCCACCGTAATACTTATGCTATCTTGAGAGAAGCCACTAGTCAAACCTATGGCCCCCGGGTCTATTCTCCTTTATATTAATCTACCGTCAACAAGCTATTTTCTATTACCGTTTATTTTGCAATCTTTATTTTCCAATCTATATCATAAAAATACCAAAAATATTTATCTTATTATTATTATTATGTCTATCAGATCACACTCTCGTAAGTGACCGTGAAGGGATTGACAACCCCTTTATCGCGTTGGTTGTGAGGTTCTTATTTCTTTGTGTAGGTACGAGGAACTTGCGTGTAGTCTCCTACTGGATTGATACCTTGGTTCTCAAAAACTAAGGAAAATACTTACGCTACTTTGCTGCATCACCCTTTCCTCTTCAAGGGAAAACCAATGCAGTGCTCAAGAGGTAGCATGGGTATATCTACTTGACGAAACATAAGTCTGAAACATTTTAAAAGTTCAAAGAATTTCATAGTGAAGTGGAAAATCATTGTAACAAGAAAATAAAGTTTCTATGATCTAATCACGGAAACAAATATTTGAGTTACGAGTTTGGCTTCATTTGAAACAATGTGGAATAGTTGCACAACTCACGCCACCTGGAACACCACAATGTAATGGTGTGTCCGAATGTCATAACCGTACTTTATTAGATATGGTGTAATCTATGATGTCTCTTACCGAATTACCACTATCGTTTTGGGGTTATGCATTAGAGATAGCTGCATTCACGTTAAATAGGGCACCGTCTAAAATCCGTTGAGACGACACCGTATGAACTATGGTTTAGCAAGAAACCTAAGCTGTCATTTCTTAATGTTTGGGGTTGCGATGCTTATGTGAAAAAGTTTCAACCTGATAAGCTCAAACCCAAATCGGAGAAGTGCGTCTTCATAGGATACCGAAAAGAAATTGTTGGGTACACCTTCTATCACAGATCCGAAGGCAAGATCTTTATTACTAAGAGTGGATCCTTTCTAGAGAAGGAGTTTCTCTCGAAAGAAGTGAGTGGGAGGAAATTAGAACTTGATGAGGTAATTATACCTTCTCCCAAATTGGAAAGTAGTTCATCACAGAAATCAGTTCCAGTGATTCCTACACCAATTAGTGAGGAAGCTAATGATGATGATCATGGAACTTCAGATCAAGTTACTGCCAAACCTCATAGGTCAACCAGAGTATGGTCCGCACCAGAGTGGTACGGTAATCCTGTTCTGGAAGTCATGTTACTAGACCATGACGAACCTACGAACTATGAGGAAGGGATGATGAGCCCAGATTTCGCAAAATGGCTTGAGGCCATGAAATCTGAGATGGGATCCATGTATGAGAACAAAGTATGGACTTTGATTGACTTTCCCGATGATCGGTGAGTCATTGAGAATAAATGGATCTTCAAGAGGAAGACAGACACCGATAGTAGTGTTACTATCTACAAAGCTCGAATTGTCGCAAAAATGTTTTCGACAAGTTCAAGGTGTTGACTACGATGAGATTTTCTCACTTGCATCGATGCTTAAAAGTCTGTCCGAATCATGTTAGTAGTTGCCACATTTTATGGAATCTGGAAAATGGATGTCAAAACTGCATTCCTTAATGGATTTCTTAAAGAAGAATTGTATATGACGCAACCAGAAGTTTTTGTCGATCCTAAAGGTACTAACAAAGTGAGCAAGCTCCAGCGATCCATCTATGGACTGGTGCAAGCATCTCGGAGTTGGAATATACACTTCGATAAAGTGATCAAAGCATATGGTTTTATACAGACTTGTGGTGCAGCCTATATTTACAAGAAAGTGAGCGGGAGCACTACAACATTTCTGATAAGTATATGTGAATGACATATTGTTGATCGGAAATAATGTAGAATTTTCTGGAAAGCATAAAGGAATGCTTGAAAGGAGTTTTTCAAAGAAAGACCTCGGTGAAGCTACTTACATATTGAGCATCAAGATCTATAGAGATAGATCAAGACGAATGATATATTTTCAATGAGTACATACCTTGACAAGATTTTGAAGTAGTTCAAAATGGAACAGTAAAAGAAGGAGTTCTTGCCTGTGTTGCAAGGTGTGAAGTTGAGTAAAGTCTCAAAACCCGACCACGACAGAAAATCGAAAGAGAATGAAAATTCATTCCCTATGCCTCAGTCATAGGTTCTACAAAGTATGCTATGTTGTGTACCAGACCTATTGTGTACCTCCCCATAAGTTTGGCAAGAGGGTATAGTAGTGATCCAGGAGTGGATCACTGGACAGCGGTAAAAAATATCCTTAGTGGAATAAGGAAATGTTTCTCGATTATGGAGGTGACAAAGAGCTCGTCGTAAAGAGTTACGTCGACGCAAGCTTTGACACCGATCTGGATGACTCTAAGTCTCAATCTAGATACATATTGAAAGTGGGAGCAATTAGCTAGAGTAGCTCCGTGCAAAGCATTGTAGACATAGAAAATTTGCAAAATACACACAGCTCTGAATGTGGCAGACCCATTGACTAAATTTCTCTCACAAGCGAAACATGATCACTCTTTGGGTGTTAATCACATAGCGATGTGAACTAGATTATTGACTCTAGTAAACCCTTTGGGTGTTAGTCACATGGAGATGTGAACTAATCACATAAAGATGTGAATTATTGGTGTTAAATCACATGATGACGTGAACTAGATTATTGACTCTAGTGCAAGTGGGAGACTAAAGGAAATATGCCCTAGAGGCAATAATAAAGTTGTTATTTATATTTCCTTATATCATGATAAATGTTTATTATACATACTAGAATTGTATTAACCGGAAACTTAGTACATGTGTGAATACATAGACAAACAGAGTGTCCCTAGTATGCCTCTACTTGACTAGATCGTTAATGAAAGATGGTTAAGTTTCCTAGCCATGGACATGTGTTGTCATTTGATGAACAGGATCACATCTTTAGAGAATGATGTGATGAACAAGACCCATCCGTTAGCTTAGCATAATGATCGTTCAGTTTTTTTGCTACTGCTTTCTTCATGACTTATACATGTTCCTCTGACTATGAGATTATGCAACTCCCGAATACCGGAGGAACACCTTGTGTGCTATCAAACGTCACAACGTAACTGGGTGATTATGAAGATGCTCTATGGGTGTATCCAATTGTGTTTCTTGTGTTGTCATAGATCGAGATTAGGATTTGTCACTCCGTCTATCGGAGAGGTATCTCTGGGCCCTCTCGGTAATGCACATCACTATAAGCCTTGCAAGCAATGTGACTAATGAGTTAGTTGCGAGATGATGCATTACAGAACGAGTAAAGAGACTTGTCTGTAACGAGATTGAACTAGGTATTGAGATACCGACGATCGAATCTCGGGCAAGTAACATACCGATGACAAAGGGAACAACGTATGTTGTTATGCCGTTTGAACGATAAAGATCTTCATAGAATATGTAGGAACCAATATGAGAATCCAGGTTCCGCTATTGGTTATTGACAGGAGATGAGTCTCGGTCATGTCTACATAGTCCTCGAACCCGTAGGGTCCGCACGCTTAATGTTCTATGACGATTTGTATTATGAGTTATGTGTTTTGATGATCGAAGTTTGTTCGGAGTCCCGGGTGAGATCAAGGACAGGACAAGGAGTCTCGAAATGGTCCAGACATAAAGATCGATATATTGGAAGGCTATATTCAGACATCGGAAAGGTTCCGAGTGATTCAGGTATTTTTCGGAGTACCGGAGAGTTATGGGAATTCGTATTGGGCCTTAATGGGCCATACGGGATAGGAGAGAAAGGCCGCAAGGGTGGCCGCGCCCCTTCCCCATGGACTGGTCCAAATTGGACTAGGGAAAGGGGGCGCTCCCTTCCTTCCTTATCCTTCTCCTTCTCCCTTCCCCTTTTCCTATTCCATGTGGTAGGTGGAATCCTACTAGGACTAGGGAGTCCTAGTAGGACTCCACACTTTGGGCACGCCTTATGAGGGCTGGCCTCCTCATCCCTCCATCCTTTATATACGTGGCCAGGGGGCACCCCATAGACACAAGTTGATCATTGATCCCTTAGCCGTGTGCGGTGCCCCCCTCCACCATAATCCACCTCGATCATATCATCGTAGTGCTTAGGCAAAGCCCTGCGACGGTAGCATCATCATCACCGTCATCACGCCGTTGTGCTGACAAAGCTCTCACTCGACACTCAGCTGGATTGAGTGTTCATGGGACGTCACCGAGCCGAACATGTGCAGATCGCGGAGGTGCCATACTTTTGGTACTAGGATCAGTCGATCATGGGGACGTACGTCTACATCAACCGCGTTGTCATAACACTTCCGCTTACGGTCTACGAGGGTACATGGACAACACTCTTCCCCTCTCGTTGCTATGCATAACCATGATCTTGCGTGTGCTTAGGAATATTTTTTGAAATTACTGCGTTCCCCAACACTTTTCAGGTATTTCAGGATGTTCTTGACCGTTGTCCAGTGATCCACTCTTGGATTACTTTGGTACCTCCCTGCTAAAATAATAGCAAGGCACACATCAGTTTTGGTACACAGCATTGCATACATGATAGAACCTATGGTTGAGGCATAGGGAATGACTTTCATTTTCTCTCTATCTTCTACAGTGGTTGGGCATTGAGTCTGACTCAACTTCACACCTTGTAACACACGCAAGAACCCTTTCTTTGACTGATCCATTTTGAACTTCTTCAAAACTTTCTCAAGGTATGTGCTTTGTGAAAGTCCAATTAAGCGTCTTGATCTATCTCTATAGATCTTGATGCCCAATATATAAGCAGCTTCACCGAGGTCTTTCATTGAAAAATCTTATTCAAGTATCCTTTTATGCTATCCAGAAATTCTGTATTATTTCCAATCAACAATATGCCATCCATATATAATATTAGAAATGCTACAGAGCTCCCACTCACTTTCTTATAAGTACAGGCTTCTCCAAAAGTCTGTATAAAACCATATGCTTTGATTACACTATCAAAGCGTATATTCCAACTCCGAGAGGCTTGCACTAGTCCTTAAACGGATCACTGGAGCTTGCACACTTTGTTAGCACCTTTAGGATCGACAAAACCTTCTAGTTGCATCATATACAACTCTTCTTTAAGAAATCCATTAAGGAATGCAGTTTTGACATCCATTTCCCAAATTTCATAATCATAAAATGCGGCAATTGCTAACATGATCCGGACAGACTTAAGCATCGCTACGGGTGAGAAGGT
The DNA here is from genome assembly GCF_018294505.1 of Triticum aestivum. Classification (NCBI taxonomy): domain Eukaryota; kingdom Viridiplantae; phylum Streptophyta; class Magnoliopsida; order Poales; family Poaceae; genus Triticum; species Triticum aestivum. Next base: position 135,439,000 of record NC_057806.1, read on the forward strand.
CTCATCGTAGTCAACTCCTTGAACTTGTCGAAAACCTTTTGCAACAAGTCAAGATTTGCAGATAGTAACATTACCGTCAGTGTCAGTCTTCTTCTTCAAGATCCATTTATTCTCTATGGCTTGCCGATCATCGGACAAGTCAACCAAAGTCCACACTTTGTTCTCATACATGGATCCCATTTCAGATTTCATGGCCTCAAGATATTTCGCGGAATTTGGGCTCATCATCGCTTCCTCATAGTTCATAGGTTCGTCATGGTCTAGTAACATGACCTCCAGAATAGGATTACCGTACCACTCTGGTGCAGACCGTACTTTGGTTGACCTACGAGGTTCGGTAGTAACTTGATATGAAGTTTCATGATCATCATCATTGGCTTCCTCACTAATTGGTGTAGAAATCACTAGAACTGATTTCTGTGATATACTACTTTCCAATTCAGGAGAGGTACAATTACCTGATCAAGTTCTACTTTCCTCCCACTCACTTCTTTCGAGAGAAACTCCTTCTCTAGAAAGGAACCATTCTTAGCAACGAATATTTGCCGTCGGATCTGTGATAGAAGGTGTACCCAATAGATTCCTTTGGGTATCCTATGAAGACGCATTCCTCCGATTTGGGTTTGAGCTTATTAGGTTGAAGCTTTTTCACATAAGCATCGCAACCCCAAACTTCAAGAAACGACAGCTTAGGTTTCTTGCCAAACCACAGTTTATATGGTGTTGTCTCAATGGATTTAGACGGTGCCCTATTTAACGTGAATGCAGCCGTCTCTAAAGCATAACCCCAAAATGATAGTGGTAAATCGGTAAGAGACATCATAGATCGCACCATATCTAATAAAGTACGGTTACGATGTTATGACACACCATTACGCTGTGGTGTTCCAGGTGGCGTGAGTTGCGAAACTATTCCACTTTGTTTCAAATGAAGACCAAACTCATAAATCAAATATTCACCTCCATGATCAGATTGTAGAAACTTTATTTTCTTGTTACGATGATTTTCCACTTCATTATGAAATTCCTTGAACTTTTCAAATGTTTCAGACTTATGTTTCATTAAGTAGATATACCCATATCTACTCAAATCATCCGTGAAGGTCAGAAAATAATGATACTCGCCGCGAGCCTCAACACTCATCGGACCGCATACATCAGTATGTATTATTTCCAATAAGTCAGTGGGTCGCTCCATTGTTCCGGAGAACGGAGTCTTAGTATCTTGCCCATTAGGCATGGTTTGCAAGTATCAAGTGATTCATAATCTAGTGATTCCAAAAGCCCATCTACATGGAGTTTCTTCATGCGCTTTACACCAATATGACCTAAACGGCAGTGCCCCAAATAAGTTGCACTATCATTATTAACTTTGCATCTTTTGGCTTCAATATTATGAATATGTGTATCACTACGATCAAGATTTAACAAAAATAGACCACTCATCAAGGGTGCATGACCATAAAAGATATTACTCATATAAATAGAACAACCATTATTCTCTGATTTAACAGAATAACCGTCTCGCATCAAACAAGATCCAGATATAATGCTCATGCTTAACGCTGGCACCAAATAACAATTATTCAGGTCTAAAACTAATCCCGAAGGTAGATGTAGAGGTAGCGTGCCGACGGCGATCACATCGACCTTGGAACCATTTCCGACGCGCATCGTCACCTCATCCTTAGCCAATCTTCGTTTAATCCGTGACCCCTGTTTCGAGTTGCAAATATGATCAACAGAACCAGCATCAAATACTCAGGCGCTACTACGAGCATTAGTAAGGTACACATCAATAACATGTATATCAAATATACCTTTGACTTTGCCATCCTTCTTATCCGCCAAATACTTGGGGCAGTTCCGCTTCCAGTGACCAATCCCTTTGCAGTAGAAGCACTCAGTCTCAGGCTTAGGTCCATACTTGGGCTTCTTCCCTTGAGCAGCAACTGGCTTGCTGTTCTTCTTGAAGTTCCCCTTCTTCCATTTGCCCTTTTTCTTGAAATTAGTGGTCTTGTTCACCATCAACACTTGATGCTCCTTCTTGATATCTACCTATGCAGCCTTTAGCATTGTGAAGAGCCGGGAATTGTCTTTTCCATCCCTTGCATATTATAGTTCATCACGAAGCCTTTATAGCTTGGTGGTAGTGATTGAAGAACTCTATCAATGACACTATCATCAGGAAGATTAACTCCCAGCCGAGTCAAGTGGTTATGGTACCCAGACATTCTGAGTATGTGTTCACTGACGGAACTATTCTCCTCCATCTTGCAGCTATAGAACTTGTTAGAGACTTCATATCTCTCAACTCGGGCATTTGCTTGAAATATTAACTCCAACTCTTGGAACATCTCATATGCTCCATGACGTTCAAAACATCTTTGAATCCCGATTCTAATCCGTAAAGCATGGCACACTAAACTATTGAGTAGTCATTAGCCTTAGTCTGCCAGACGTTCATAACGTCCGGAGTTGCTCTTGCAGCGGGCCTTGCACCTAGCGGTGCTTCCAGGACATAATTGTTCTGTGTAGCAATGAGGATAATCCTCAAGTTATGGACCCAGTCCATGTAGTTGTTACCATCATCTTTCAACTTAGCTTTCTCTAGGAACGCATTAAAATTCAAGGGAACGGTAGCACTGGCCATTGATCTATAACAACATAGATATGCAAAAACTATCAGGATAAAGTTCATGATAAATTAAAATTCAATTAATCATATTACTTAAGAACTCCCACTTAGATAGACATCCCTCTAGTCATCTAAATGATCACGTGATCTATATCAACTAAACCATGTCCGATCATCACGTGAGATGGAGTAGTTTTCAATGGTGAACATCACTATGTTGATCATGTCTACTATATGATTCACGATCAACCTTTCGGTCTCAGTGTTCCGAGGCCATATCTGCATATGCTAGGCTCATCAAGTTTAACCCAAGTATTCGGCACGTGCAAAACTGGCTTACACCCATTGTATGTGAACGTAGAGCTTATCACACCCGATCATCACGTGGTGTCTCGGCACGACGAACTATAGCAACGGTGCATACTCAAGGAGAACACTTATAACTTGAAATTTAGTAAGGGATCATCTTACAATGCTACCGCCGTACTAAGCAAAATAAGATGCATAAAAGATAAACATCACATGCAATCAAAATATGTGACATGATATGGCCATCACCATCTTGTGCCTTTGATCTCCATCTCCAAAGCACCATCATGATCTCCAGCATCACCGGCTTGACACCTTGATCTCCATCGTAGGGTCATTGTCGTCTAGCCAACTATTGCTTCTACGACTATCGCTACTGCTTAGTGATAAAGTAAAGCAATTACACGGCGATTGCATTTCATACAATAAAGCAACAACCATAAGGCTCCTGCCAGTTGCCGATAACTTTTACAAAACATGATCATCTCATACAATAACATATATCACATCATGTCTTGACCATATCACATCACAACATGCCCTGCAAAAACAAGTTAGACGTCCTCTACTTTGTTGTTGCAAGTTTTACGTGGCTGCTACGGGCTTCTAGTAAGAACCGTTCTTACCTATGCATCAAAACCTCAACGATGTTTCGTCAAGTTTGCTGTTTTAACCTTCAACAAGGACCGGCCGTAGTCAAATTTGATTTAACTAAAGTTGGAGAAAGAGACACCCACCAGCCACCTTTATGCAAAACAAGTTTCATGTCTGTCGATGGAACCGGTCTCATGAACATGGTCATGTAAGGTTGGTCCGGGCCACTTCATCCAACAATACCGCCAAATCAAAATAAGACGTTGGTGGTAAGCAGTATGACTATGATCTCCCACAACTCTATGTGTTCTACTCGTGCATATCATCTACGCATAGACCTGGCTCGGATGCCACTGTAGGGGAATGTAGCATGCAATTTCAAAAAATTTCATACGATCACGCAAGATCTATCTAGGAGATGCATAGAAACAAGAGGGGGAGAGTGTGTCCATGTACCCTCGTAGACCGAAAGTGGAAGCGTTAGGTTAACGCGGTTGATGTAGTCGAACGTCTTCACGATCCAACTGATCTAGTACTGAATGTACGACACATCCGAGTTCAGCACACGTTTAGCTCGATGACGTCCCTCGAACTCTTGATCCAACAGAGGGTTGAGAGAGAGAGTTCCGTCAGCACGATGCATGGTGATGGTGATGGTGATGTGATCCGCGTAGGGCTTTGCCTAAGCACTACAACGATATGACCAGAGGAGTAAACTATGGAGGGGGGCACCGCACACGGCTAAGACAACAATTTGATGTGCCTTTGGGGTGCCCCTGCCCCCGTATATAAAGGAGGGGAGGAGGAGGCGGCCGGCCAGGAAGGGGCACGCCAAGGGGGGGGGGTCCTACTAGGACTCCTAGTCCTAGTAGGATTCACCCCCTTCTTTTCCTTCTCTTGGAGGTGGAAAGGGGGAAGGAGAGGGGTAGGAGAAGGAAAGGGGGGTGGCACCCCGTTCCCTAAACCAATTCGGCTTGCTCCCTTGTGGGGGCACACCAGTCCCTTGTGGGCTGGTTAGACTCACTCCTATGGCCCATATGGCCCATATCTTCCCCCGGGGGGTTCCGGTAACCCCTCCGGTACTCTGGTATGTACCCGATACACTCCGGAACCCTTCCTGTGTCTGAATACTACCTTCCAATATATCAACCTTGAAAGTGCGTTATATCGACTAGAGGGGGTGAATAGGCGATTTTTATGAAATTCTTCACTGAGGAATTTGCCGGTGAGGAAATTCCTTGGCGAAGAACTACTAGCAGAGGAATAAGTACTCAAAAGTAAACATAACAGAACACAAGCATAGTCATCATGATGAAATGAAGACATGCACAAAGTACAGGAAGCGTAAGCACATGATAACACAAGATGAAGACAAACAGACTGAAGAGATTGAACTGAGGAAATTGAGAAAATCTTCAGTCGAAGTCTTCAAGCACAGATATGAACAAGCACACAACACAGTTATGAGGAAATGAAAGAGTTGAGGAAATAGAACCAGTAAGCTTGGTGAAGACAATGATTTGGTAGACCAATTCCAACTGATGTCTCAGTTGTACGTCTGGTTGGAGCGGCTGAGTATTTAAACTCGAGGACACACAGTCCCGGACACCCAGTTCTGAACACGCAGCTTAGTACACCAAGTCCTCACCGTATTCTCCTTGAGTTAAGGTCACACAGACCTCACCCAATCACTCGTGGTAAGTCTTCAGGCGACTTCCAAACCTTCACAAACTTGGTCACTCGGCGATCCACAATTCCTCTTGGATGCTCTAGACCATGACGCCTAACCGCCTGGAAGAAGCACAATCTTCAAAGGTAATAAGCGTCGGATCCACGCAGGATCAATCTCTTCAGCGATGCTCAATCACTTGGGGTTTGTAGGTGTTTGGGTTTGGGTTTTTCCTCACTTGATGATTTTGGCTCAAAGTCCTCGGAGGATGGGTTGCTCTCAAATGACAAGTGTCAGTTTCTCTCGGAGCAGCCAACCAGCTAGTGGTTGTAGGGGGCGGCTATTTATAGCCTAGGGAGCAGCCCGGTATGATAAGACATAAATGCCCTTCAATGATATGACCGTTAGGTGGGTAGATATTTTAGGGACAGCTGGCGCATAGCACTACAACGGTCGGAATTTTCAGTAGCAAAATCCTCAGGGCTATCATGTTCCTCACTGTGTAGGTAATCCGCACTGGCGAATTCCTAACTCCTCAGTCAGAACAAATTCCTCAGAGACCAGAAGAACTTCGTCTCTGTCACTGAAGAGTATGACTGGACTGTATGAGATTTCCAATGGCTTCATTCGAAGGGATTGGTAGGTGTAGGATTTTGAGTTGAGCATCACATGGAAATTTTTCCTTAGTATTTCCTCGACCCCCTTTAACAGTACGGTGTTTCCTATGACTCAAGAAAGAGAAAATGAAACTACGAAAACAAAAGTCTTCACGCTTCATGTTCCTCAAATGAATACCAAGTCTTCAAGGTCACACCAATTTCTTCACTTTCAAAGTCTTCAGAAATCCAAAGTCTTTAGTCGAAGAACTTCATTTTTAGGGGTCGACTTTCTCTGTAAAAATCAAACTCCTCATAGACTTATAGACCTGTGTACACTCACAAACGCATTAGTCCCTTAACCTATAAGTCTTCAATACACCAAAATCACTAAGGGGCACTAGATGCACTTACAATCTCCCCCTTTTTGGTGATTGATGACAATATAGGTTAAGTTTTCAATGGGGATAATCATATAAAGTGTAAATACTGATATTGAGGAATTTGATTGCAAGATATAGAAGAACCCCCCCTGAATATGTGCACGGTGAGGTATTTGCTTTTGAAGCATTGAACACTTGAATAGTAGAATCATGGAGATCTCCCCCTATATCTTGTAATTCATACACGCATTTGACATATCACAGTGAAGAATTTGAAATGCATGATGAAATATGGTGACTGATGTAATTCAGCATGCGTGCATTAGCATATATGAGTAATAAGCATGTAGAAAAACATATCAAAAGTATCAGAGCACCATCGGGTTTAAGTTTACAACTCAATCCAATAAAGTCTCAGAAGAACGAGAGTTGTAACTTAAAAAAAGCCCATATAGAAAGACCCGCTTGAAGACTAACTCAAAATTCTCCCCCTTTGTCATCAAATGACCAAAAGGATCGAATATGAGGACTAACACCCCTGAAGAATATCAAGTTGATGAAGGAGCGCCAGCGTTGTTGGGGTCGTTTGCCGTAGTAGGGCCTGCCGCAGTGTCGTCCAAGTCTTCATTCTCATCAGTGTCGCGCGATGAAGAATATGAGCTGGCCACCAGAGAAGGAACCTTGACCTTCTTGAATTTCTTCGGTGGAGGTGCAGACCAGTCAAAATCTTCCTTGGGACCCACTTTCTTGAGATCTTCTTCACCATACAGATGTGATAGAATGGCCCAGGTGCGACCGAAGACTTCATGGAGGTAGTAATGGTTTTTCTTCACTGCATTGTGTGTAGCAGTCATGTTGTGAAGAAATGAACCAAATTGACGCTTAACCCATTTATGCTTTCGATCCACCTTCTGGTGAAGACTAAGTAGAAGCTCACAATCAGTCATCACACGAGGAGCAGTGGCTTGAGGAGTAGACTTGGGTGCATTGGCAGAGTCATGTGTGGCAGAGTCATCATTGGTGGAATAAGAGGCAGCTTTGCGAAACTGACCATCCAATGGACGAATGCCTTCATGTATAACAGCTGGTGCCTTGCCCTTTTCATCAACTAAAGAATAGGTCTGCTTGAGGACTTCAATCGGGGGCAAGTAGCTGAGGTGATTCTGAAAATCAACTTTGTAGTTGAGTGAAGACCTTGTCCTGAGGAATCTCATAATCCAAGGTGCATAAGGCTTCAGCTCAAACGGAGACAGTGCAACATTTGCCAGAGTCCTCATGAAGAAATCGTGATAATTGACAGGAATGCCATGAACGATGTTGAATACCAGATTCTTCATGATGCCAACAATTTCTTCATTAGATGAGTCGTGGCCTTTGATAGGACTCATTGTCCTCGTAAGAATACGATAGATAGTTCTGGGCACATAAAGTAATTCCTTCATGAGGAATTTGGTTCGTGGGGCCTGACCTGGCTTCAAAGGTTTCATCAGAACCTACACGTAGTGATTTGTAAGCTCAGGTTCACTGTAGATGCAACGAGCTTCTTCAAGGGGAGGACTAAGTGGTAAGGCACGAAGCAATTCAGTAGCTGGTGCTGTGTAGTGAGTGTTCTCAGACATCCAGTCCAGCACCCATGAATTCACATCTTCAGAATCTCCTGTGATGTGCAGCGTCGCATAAAATTGAAGAATCAGTTCTTCATTCCAATCGCAGATGTTAGAGAAAAAATTTAACAGTCCAGCGTCGTGAAGAACACTGAGGACTGGCACAAAGCATGACAGAGATTCCATATCCACGTGAGGAATGTGCTCATGGTAGAAGATTTTCTCTTTGTTGAACAAAACTGAGGAATAGAAATTTGCTTGACTAGTAGTCTAGAAACACCTCTTCCTTATGCGAGCAGAATCATATGGGTTGTAGTCTTCGAAGAATACGTGCTCGCCGAAGAAATCATCAGCCTTGAACTTTTGCTTGCGTGAGAATGGATCCTTTGGCTTGGGCAGAGGAGTGTCAGTGAGTTGCATCACGACCTCAGGAATCGCAATCTCAGGTTCTTCAGGCTGAGGAATTTCTGGTTCCTCCTTAGTGGCAGTCTGCGTCTTCAGATGTTCAGCAGTAGCATTTTCTTCAGCACCAGTGGCTGGAATTTCCTCACGTACAGATGAAGTGGGGTGAGTTTCTTCAGAGTCCATTTGAATAGTTTGTGCAGGGTACTGAGGTATCTGCTGCAACGGTGTGAACATTGGAGAGTTTGGATGCTGACTTTCCCAGAATTCATCACTCATCACTGGTGTGGAGCAGCCAACGTCCACATCTTCATCTTCCATTTCTTCAACGCCAGACTCTTCAGCTGTGAACTGAGGCATAGGCGAGGAGATAATAGGTGTTGAAGGGATCGTATCCACTTCAATTTCTTCATCAATCTGCTCTGACGAGGCAACATAATGATTTTCTTCATCAGATCCGCTAGGGATCTCATATTCTTCATTGAAAGGAACAAGGTTCTTTGATGGCATGGTAGAGAGAGGAACAACATCAATGGGATTTTCAAACGAGCTGGTCAAAGGCTTCATCTTCTTCGGAGCTGAAGAATCTGAAGTAGCCGATGCTTTCCTTTTTTTCACTGCAGCACGCTCTGTAGCCTTGGTCTTCTTCACATCTGATGCAGATGGAAGGATCGGAGTTGGTGTTGGCGCAGGAGGAGCAGAGGAATCTGGTTGATTTTCTTCAGGCACAACTGATGTAGTTGCCCTGATTTCTTCAGTTTCTTCAGGTGCACCACTAGTGGATGCCCTGGCAATTTCTTCAGCGGCTGGAATGCAGTCATCAGCCCTGGAACTCACATTTTCTTCAGCAGCCTGATTTTCATCAGCGGTGCTGGCATGTTCTTTAGTCGACTGAGCAGATGCTTCCGCCTAAGGAATTTACTGTTGCGTTGGGGCAGCAACATTGGAAGTGAAGTTATCAGCAAGTCTTACAAAACGAACCTTGGCTCCAAGCCAATCAGCGTGGTATGCGTCAAATTCATCACTGAGTTTCTTGATCTCAGTTTGAATAGTGACAAGTTCTTCAGTTGTCATAGAGACAACGTTTTTCTTCAGATAGCGCTCCTTCTTGTACTGCGCTTTCTTGATCTGCCTGGCCTTCTCAAATTTCCATTTTTCTTCTTGAATGAAGTGGGTCAACATGTGACTTTGGCCAGGAGTCAGCTTGAAATCAGGCATGGGAGTGTTGGGGTCCTTGTGCCAAACATCAATGTATTCGAGGATCAACTTGGGATCCAAAAGCAGTGGCACATTTGTTCCCTTGGCTCTAGCGGCCCTGACTTGCCTATCTCTGATGATTTCAGCAAGTTCATCATCATCAGCTTCGTCTTCTTCAGACGACACTTGGAAGGTGACTTGCTTCTTCTGAGGACTAGGGCGAGGACCTCGTCCAGCAGTGGCCTTTGTCTTCAGTAGAGAGGGTCCCATTGAGGAATTTGGTGCAGCTGAGGAACTAGCTGAAGCTCCTGAGGCAATTGAGACGCCTGTGGTCCTTTGACACGTGGCGAGATGCACAGGTGCAGAGGACTTTATCGGAGTGGTCGAAGACTTTGGCGGAGGAACTAAGGACTTTTGAGGAGCAGGAGCAGCATGAGGAATTGGCCGTGAGGGCTTTGAGGATTCTGGCCATGAGGGGACTATTGGTGAAGCACTTGGCTTGCGCGCAGGCTTCTTTGACATAGCCTTCTTCGGCTTGACAGCAGAGGCCTTAGTAGAGGCAGCAGCAGCAATAGAGTCTTCATTGAATTTCCTCACTGCTTCTCCGGCTTGCTTAGCCAACTTGGCTTGGCGCTTGACCCATTCATCAGGATAGTCCTCATTGCGCTTGAGGCTGGTGGGATCTGCTTCTTGGCCAGGTGCCAATGGAGGTCTTGGGCATGGAGGATTGAGTGCAAATTTCTTCATGTACTTGGGAGTAACATACCTGTACTCCCTCCACTCTCTTGCCCATCTCCTTTCTATCCTCTGTATGCGCACCTTGCGCTGATTTTTGTCCTCTTTTCCAGACTTGGCCTCATCAGGAGTGCAGTAATCCTTGTATATGTCATCAGGGATTCCAAATGCTGTGTTGACCTCAACCCTCTTTCCTCTCTGTCGCTTCTTACCGTCAGCCATTTTCTTCAGTTGAGGAATTTGAACAATTGAATTCTCTAAAGAAGTATGCAACTTTTCTTCGAGGAACACTGCAAATGAGTTAAGTTGATGAGAACCTAGTGATTCAGCAGCTCACATGAGTACCTGTGAACAGAGTATAGTTGCGAGGAATTTGGAGAGGTCATATGCATTCTCAGAAGGTTTTGTAAAAAGAACAAGTTTGAGGAATTTGACTAGATGAGTCTTGAAGAATTTCACTAAGAGTTCTTTGTCTTAGGTTCCAGAGATGTGTAGATCAAAAATCCACACATTTGAGGAATCTTGAAGAAAAACATAGCTTAGAGAAACGAATCAAGAACAGATGATATGAGAGGTGTTTTAGTGTGTGAAGATATGAAGAAAAACACCTTTGAAGATTTTGTAGATAATCATTCGAATCAACGAGGGAAGTAAAAGTAACTTTTAATTACCCTGGATGAAGAACACGACGAACAGTGAGGTGGAGAGGTGAAGTTCGTCTGTGTAGATCTTCCACGCCCTAACTCGGCGGAGGAAGACTGCTACGGCGGCGGCGGAGTGAAGATTTCTGCGGCCGGCGCGAATACGGAGGCGACGAGGTCGAGGCAGTGAAGCTCTCCCTCATCGGCGACGATGAATTAGCGGCGGCGCTAGGGTTTGAGAAGCTCGAGCTGGAGAGAGGTCGAGCAGAGTAAAAGAAGTGAGGAAGGGGAAGAGGGGTATTTATAGCCACGGTGAAAAACTGTTCGCCCGAAGAAATTGGACGAACGCGCCCCTGACCCTTCTCATTCGCTTGACATGTGTCACCCACGTACTGAGAGGTGGAGATTGTGTGCGATCGTGGGTGAAAGGATAAGTGTATCGTGGGATGCGGAACGGTTTGAGCGGCAAAGCCGAAAATTTAGATAAGATAGGTTTTAAAGTTCCGTTCGCAATTTCTTCAGCTGACAAGGACACAGTGAAGATTTTGAACGAGTTTCAAATAGAACGCACATGAAGAATTTGTGAACAGATTGGGTTGATTATAGCATAGAGGGGGAAAGGGTCCGATCACATTCACTTAGCAGAAAAACCAACTTGAAGAATTAGCAATAAGTGAATGTTGTAGAGGACATAAACTCATATATATACATAGCCAATGAAGAAAAACAACGGAAACATTGAAGACAATGCAAAGTTGAAGATTTGAACAACTGAGGAATTTCAAATTTTGGTGGTGGCGTGACCCACCGTATAAGAATGATGATTTCAGATACCGCGTACAATTATCATAGGGTTCGGATAATCAAATTCTTCATTAATTTCTTCACACTTAGAGTGTTATTCTTCATTGATTGAAGAAAAATGTTTCTTCATGTGTTGCACATCTAAGTCATCAATTTGGCATAAGTGTTAGGATGAGTGTTCTTTTCAAAGAACATTTGAAGATTCTAAGATATTTAGCTCACACCGCAACTTGCTAAATCTCTTCTCATCCAAGGGCTTTGTGAAGATATCGGCTAGCTGTTCTTCAGTCTTCACATGCTCAATAGTAATGTCGCCCTTCAACACATGATCACGAATAAGATGATGATGAATCTGAATGTGCTTAGTCTTTGAGTGATGAACTGGGTTGTGAGCAATCTTGATGGCACTCTCATTGTCACAGAAGAGAGGCACATTCTTCATGTTGACGCCGTAGTCCTTGAGAGTTTGCTTCATCCATAGCAATTGAGCACATCAAGAACCAGCAGCAATATACTCAGCTTCAACAGTAGATAGTGATACACAGTTCTGTTTCTTCGAGGACCAACAGACCGAAGATCGTCCAAGGAAATGACATGTACCAGATGTTGACTTGCGGTCCACACGATCACCAGCATAGTCAGAGTCAGAATATCCAATGAGATCAAAAGCCGAGCCCTTGGGGTACCATAATCCAAGTGTTGGTGTGTGAGCTAGATATCGAAGAGTATGCTTCACAGCCTTATGGTGTGATTCCTTCGGTGTAGCTTGAAATTGGGCACACATGCAAACACTAAGCATTATGTCTGGCCTAGATGCACATAAGTACAATAAAGAGCCAATCATGGAGCGGTATACCTTATGATCAAAGTCGATACCATTTTCATCAGTGCACAGATGGCCATTTGTGGGCATAGGAATTTTGACACCTTTGCAATCTTGCATGCCGAATTTCCTCAGTACATCCTTGAGGTATTTCTCCTGAGATATGAATATGCCATTGTGTTGTTGACGAATTTTAAGACCTAAGAAGAATTTCAACTCTCCCATCATAGACATTTGATATTCTTCACTCATCATGTAGGAAAATTCATCACTATAACGTTGGTCAGTACAGTCAAAGATAATATCATCAACATATACTTGGCACACAAACAATTCACCATCATAAGATTTAGTGAAAAGAGTAGGGTCGAGTGAACCGGGTTTGAAGCCTTTCTTCATGAAGAATTCCTTCAAGGTATCATACCACACCCGTGGGGCCTGCTTGAGGCCATAGAGGGCCTTGTTGAGTCTGAAGACTTTGCCAGGATTCTTTGGATCTTCAAAACCCGGGGGTTGAGCAACATATACTTCTTCCTCGAGCTTACCATTGAGGAATGCACTTTTCACATCCATTTGATATAAAGTGATATCATGATGGTTAGCATAAGCAAGTAATATGCGAATAGCCTCAAGTCTAGCAACAGGTGCAAAAGTTTCATCAAAATCAATTCCTTCAACCTGTGTGTAGCCTTGAGCTACGAGCCGTGCCTTATTCCTCACCACAAGGCCATTTTCATCTTTCTTGTTGCGGTAGATCCACTTTGTGCCAATGATATTGTGCTTGCGAGGATCTGGACATTTGACCAGTTCCCAGACATTGTTGAGCTCGAACTGATGTAATTCTTCTTGCATGGCCTGAATCCACTCAGGCTCTAGAAATGCTTCATCTACCTTAGTGGGCTCTGTGATAGAGACAAAAGCATAGTGCCCACAAAATTTAGATAAATGTGAAGCTTTTGAGCGTGTGAGAGGACCTGGCGCTTTGATGTCATTGATGATCTTTTCAACTTGCACTTCTTTTTCAATGCGAGGATGAGCTAGTTGTCGTTGAGGAATTTGATCAGCATTCTCTTCAGCACCATTTTCTTCAATATTTTCTTCAGGTGCATTAGCTCGACGTTCTTCATGTTTTGGAATGAATTCTTCAGCAGATTCTTCAGTAGGAATGACATCCTCAGTAGCCTTGAACTTGATAGTTTCCTCAGGTGCTGGTTCCTCTATCACAGTAGGTAGGTGCTCTCTTTGCGAGCCATTAGTTTCATCGAACCGCACAACTACAGTTTTAACAACCTTGTGAAGAACGTTGTTGAAGACTCTGTAGGTGTGCGAGTCCTTTCCGTAACCAAGCATAAAACCTTCATGTGCTTTCGGTGCAAATTTTGAGTTGTGATGAGGATCTCTAATCCAACATTTAGAATTTGTGAAGATATACTCTGTTGATGATGTGGCACGCAGTATCAATTGCCTCAATCCAGAACCAACGAGGCATTTTGTATTCATCAAGCATAGTGCGAGGCATCTCAGCAAGAGTCCTGTTCTTGCGCTCCACGACGCTGTTCTGCTGAGGAGTATAAGGAGCAGATAACTCATGAGTAATACCAAGTTCATCAAGATAGTCATCTAGACCAGAATTCTTGAACTCAGTTCCATTGTCACTTCTGATGTGCTTGATCTTCACACCAAAGTGGGTTGAAGCCCTCGAGGAAAATCGTTTGAAGACTTCCTGCACTTCATGTTTGTAAGTAACAATGTGTACCCATGTGTATCGAGAGTAATCATCAACAGTAACAAAGCCATATTGAGATGCATCATTTGAAACAGCAGAATAATGATTAGGACCGAAGAGATCCATGTGAAGCAATTCAAATGGACGAGTAGTGGTCATGATAGTCTTCGCTGGATGCCGATGCACCATTTTCCCAGCTTCACAGGCTCCGCATAGGTGATCCTTGAGGAATTTTACATTCTCGATGCCAATGACATGCTTATTCTTCGCAAGCGTGTGCAAGTTCCTCATGCCTGCATGACCAAGTCGTCGATGCCAGAGCCAGCCTTCTGAAGCTTTTGCAAGTAGGCACACGGCTGGTTGTGGTCCTACAAAGAAATCAACAATATACAGGTCTCCTCTCCTAAAGCCTTTGAAGACTTTGGAATTGTCAGCTTCCATAACCACAACACAACGGTACTTGCCAAAGACAACAACCATATCGAGATCGCAAAGCATTGAGACAGACATGAGGTTGTATCCTAGGGACTCGACAAGCATTACTTTGTCCATGTGTCGATCCTTTGTGATCGCAACCTTACCTAGACCCAATACCTGACTTTTGCCTTTGTCGGCAAAGATGATATGCTTCAGATGCGACGGAGATAATGGGGCATCCATCAATAGATTCTTGTCACCAGTCATGTGATTTGTACATCCACTATCGAGGACCCACTCAGTGGCTTTGGGTTGATCATCCTCCAGATGAATTAGTGCAACTTACGGACTCATATACTTCATCAGTGAAGAATATGACAACAATTCATCAGATCAATTTCATCAAGCAAAAGAACAGATAAAGCAGTATGAGGACGTGAGAAATGAAAGTTCATTTCTTCATGATTAGCCTGCATCCTTTCAGGCATGCTCGGGTCTCCAGCAAATTCTTCAGACGATTACGTACATCTGGAGACCTGACCCTGCAGAAGAGAATAGTTCTTTTTCTTCACCACCCACATCTGAAGGGGTGGCAAAGAGTTCATCATTCTGCGAGCTCCATACGAGAAGGATGGCATAGAAGCCAGTCAATTTCGTTTCACATAAGAGGGGTTAGAGTAAGCATAAGAGTAAGCAGAGAAATTCTTCGAGGACTTATGAGCATAATGATTTGAAGAATAATGCACATATCCATAATCCTTAGATCTTCCCTGTGAAACAGACGGGTTAGCACGATGATGTTCATATGAGGACTTTGATCCTTTTGAGGAATATGATCCATGTGAGGAGTTTGGTCCGTATGAGGACTTGGATCCATATGAAGAATTTGGTCCATATGAAGAATTTGATCTGGGGTTCCTATTCTTCACAGGTGGTGTCATGATGACATTCACCTGAAGATTTTCAAGGCATCTTTTGGGAACCCAAATTTTCTTCATAGGGGGACCGTTCCTGCAGTTAGTGCCAACATATCTAGCAAATACTTCACCATTCTGATTTTTGAACAGTTTATAGTTGGAGTCAAATGACTCATCATCAGAACAAGGAGATTCACATGCAAATCCAGATAAATTAGATGGATCAACTGGAGGTCCCTTTGCAGCAACCCATGTAGTTTTGGGGTAGTGCTCAGGCTTCCAATATGTACCATCAGCATTGAGTTTCCTCTCAAAGGCAAAACCCTCTTTCCTAGGGTTCCTGTTGAGGATCTGCTTTTTAAGCACATCACAAAGAGTCTGATGCCCTTTGAGGCTTTCGTACATGCCTGTCATGTACAATTCCTTTAGCCTTGCATCGTCAGTGATACTAGCAATGTCCTCAGATGAGGAATTAGTGATAGCAGAGGCATGTGAAGAATTTGAAACATTAGCAGCATTTGAACATTCAGGTGAAGAATTAGCAGATTCACATTCAATGCATTTCAAACAAGGAGGAACAAATTCTTCCTGAGAAGCGCTGATTTGTTTAGCAAGTAATGAATCGCGCTCCTTCTGAAGATCTTCATAACTCACTCTTCTCAAGGTCTTGCTTTCTTTGAAGAAATTCATAAGAAAGCTTCTCATGATCGGATAAGAGAGTGTTACGATGACCTTGAAGATTGTCAAACCTAGTCTGAAGTCTCTGAAGATTTTCAGTCAAGGCTTTAGTGTGATCCATTTCTTCATCACTTTTGTCTAGCATGTTTTGAACCTTTTCAAAAGCCCTTTGTTGTTTTACAGCAATCTTAGCAAGTTTAGAATAGCTGGGATTAAGGTTTTCAACAGATTCATTCTCACTTGATTCAAAGGAGGTATATTTGAGTACCTTGGCACCCTTTGCCATGAAGCAATAGGTGGGAGCGTAGTCATCATCGCCTTCATCAGCCTTGTTGGTGAGGTCATTTTCTTCGGTGTTGAAGATAGACTTGCTGATGAATGCAGTAGCGAGAGCTAGGCTCGCCACTCTGGATTCGGGACTCCTCAGATGTCTCCTCTTCCTCATTTTCTTCAGATTCAGCCTCAGAGTCCATTTCCTTGCCAATGAATGCCCTAGCCTTCTTGGAGCTGCTCTTCTTGTGATATGAAGGCTTTGAGGATTTTGATGATGAAGATTTTGTGTATTTCTTCTTTTTCTTCGCATAATCAGAACTGTAATCCTTGTATTTCTTCTTCTTTGATTCCTTTTCCCACTGAGGACAATCTTGAATGTAATGTCCATGTTTCTTGCATTTGTGACAGAGCCTCCTCTTGTAGTCACTGGATGAGGAACCATTGCTCCTTGAGGGTCTTCCAATGTGACCACGTCTTGAGAACTTTTGAAACTTCTTCACGAGCAGTGCTAGCTCATGGCTTAGTTCTTCAGGATCACCAAGGCTGCTACCAGAGTCTTCATCTTCGGACTCAGATACTGCCTTGGCCTTCAGTGCACGTGATCTGCCATAGCTCGAACCATAGAGATATCTTTTTTCAGCAAGTTGGAACTCATGAGTATTTAGCCTCTCGAGAATATCAGCGGGATCAAGTGACTTGTAGTCAACACGTTCTTGTATCATCAATGCCAGAGTGTCAAATGAGGAATCAAGCGATGTCAGCAATTTATTCACCACCTCATGGTCAGTAATGTCAGTGCCACCAAGTGCTTGAAGCTCATTTGAGATGTCAGTGAGGCGATCGAAGGTTTGTTGAACATTTTCATTGTCGAGTCTTTTGAAGCGGTTGAAGAGATTGCGAAGAACATCAACTCGAGAGTCATGTTGTGTTGAGACTCCTTCATTCACTTTGGACAGTCTATCCCAGATAAGCTTAGCAGTTTCGAAAGCACTCACTCTTCCATACTGTCCTTTGCTCAGATGGCCACATATGATATTCTTCGCTTGAGAATCGAGTTGCTTGAATCTCTTCACATCAGCAACATTTAGAGAAGGTGTGACTGAGGGAACACCATTTTCCACAACATACCAGAGATCGTTATCAATTGCCTCAAGATGCATTCGCATCTTATTCTTCCTGTAGGGGTAGTCCGTCCCATCAAAGGTAGGACACCCAGCAGAGACCTTGATCATACATGTGGTCGACATAACTAAAACTCCGGGCGGTTAAACCAAAATCACACAGAACAAGGGAGTACCTTGCTTTGATACCAATTGAAAGTGCGTTATATCGACTAGAGGGGTTTTAGTTCTTGGCAGATTTTAGCTAATTTAGGACAAGTCAAGCAATCATCACATAATTCAAGCAAGCATGCAAAGAGTATATAGGCAGCGGAAAGTAAAGCATGCAACTTGCGAGAATGTAAAGGGAAGGGTTTGGAGAATTCAAACGCTATTGGATACACGGATGTTTTTCCCGTGGTTCGGATAGGTGGTGCTATCCTACATCCACGTTGATGGAGACTTCAACCCACGAAGGGTAACGGTTGCGCGAGTCCACACAGGGCTCCACCCAAGGGCAACGGTTGCGCGAGTCCACATAGGGCTCCACCCACGAAGGGTCCACGAAGAAGCAACCACCCACAAAGGGTCCACGAAGAAGCAACCTTGTCTATCCCACCATGGCCATCGCCCACACAGGACTTGCCTCACTAGCGGTAGATCTTGACGAAGTAGGCGATCTCCTTGCCCTTACAAAATCCTTGGTTCAACTCCACAATCTTGTCGGAGGCTCCCAAGTGACACCTAGCCAATCTAGGAGACACCACTCTCCAAGAAGTAACAAATGGTGTGTAGGTAATGAACTCCTTGCTCTTGTGCTTCAAATGATAGTCTCCCCAACACTCAACTCTCTCTCATAGGATTTGAATTTGGTGGAAAGAGGGTTTGAGTGGAAAGCAACTTGGGAAGGCTAGAGATCAAGATTCATATGGTAGGAATGGAATGTCTTGGTGTCAACACATGAGTAGGTGGTCCTCTCTCAGAACATATGAGTTGGAATGGTGTGTGTGTTCTGATGGATCTCTCTTCGAATGAGAAGAAGGTGGAGGGGTATATATAGCCTTCACACAAAATCCAACCGTTACACAGTTTTCCAATCTCGGTGGGACCGAATCAATAAGCTCGGTTGGACCGAAAATGTAAACCTAGTGACCGTTAGTGATTTTCGGTGGGACTGATATGCAACTCGGTAGGACCGATACGGTTAGGGTTTGGGCATAACGTAATCTCGGTGAGACCGATTACACAAACTCGGTGAGACCGAATTTGGTAATTATCTAACCAGAGAGTTGGTCAAGCAAACTCGGTGGGACCGATTTGCTCTTTTGGTGAGACCGAGTGGAACTCGGTGAGACCGAAAAGTTACAAAGGGGAAACACTGAGTTTACATTGCAATCTCGGTGGGACCGAAAAGTTACGAAAGGGAAACAGAGAGTTTGCAACCCCATCTCGGTGAGACCGAGATCCCTATTGGTAGGACCGAATTGCTAGGGTTTGGCAGTGGCTAATGACAAGTGAAACTCGGTGGCGCCGGATAGGAAGAATCGGTAGGACCGAGTTTGGATTCGGGTTTAGGTCATATGTGGATATGGGAAAGTAGTTGAGGGTTTTGGAGCGTATCACTAAGCACATGAAGCAAGAGGCTCATTAAGCAACACCTCATCCCTCCTTAATAGTATTGGCTTTTCCTAAAGACTCAATGTGATCTTGGATCACTAAAATATGAAATGAAGAGTCTTGAGCTTTTGAGCTTGAGCCAATCCTTTGTCCTTAGCATTTTGAGGGTTCCACTTTCACATCCATGCCATGCCAATCATTGAGCTTTCCTGAAATAATCATCTTGGAATAGCATTAGCTCAATGAGCTATATGTTGTTATGAATTACCAAAACCACCTAGGGATAGTTGCACTTTCAGTCTCCCCCTTTTTGGTAATTGATGACAACATATAGATCAAAGCTTCGACAAAAGATAATGAGCATGAAATATACCGTCGCTTTGAGAAGTATGTGATAAGTAAGAGCTCCCCCTAAATTTGTGAATATTTAAGATTTTCTTTGGACTGCAAATGCACAAAGAGTTAGAGTCATGGGTTACTCTTCCATGTCACATACATCTTGGTGGAGCGCTCAAAATGATAAGAATGAAATACATGCACTCATCACCAAGAATAATGAATGATCACAAGATAGATAAGATAATAGCATTAAGCAAGCATTAAGTGTAGCTTATGATCAAACACATGATCATCAATGTCTCACAAATAATGACGTAGTATCTCAGGCACTCAAAAGCAAACAAGTTCGAAAAACCACCAAATAAAGCAAGAGAGAAAAGCAACACTCTCTCTCTCGAAGCCTATGATCTATACATCTTCTCCCCCTTTGGCAACAAGTTACCAAAAAGTTCCTAGAAAATGCATAGCACTAGATCGACGCTCAGGCTTGATCTTCAGGTGGTGGTGGAGTCCGGATCACTCCAAGGACGAAGGCTTCGGTAGATGCTGAAGTAGTCGCTGGAGTTGGAGCTGAAGTAGATGCTGGAGCTGGTGGAACTGAGGCTGTAGCTGGTGCTGAAGTGGTGGCTCTGGTGTCAGCAACTGGCACGGCAGATGACCTCGGGCCTCGTGGCACTCTGGCAAAGGTATGAGTGGTAGTCCTGCCTCTCCTCTCCTGCATGTCCTCCTGGAGCTGCTCCACTACAGACTGAACTTCCGTTACCTTGACATCCAAGTCATAGAACTTCTGTTCCATGATCCTCTCTAGGCTCTGCTGATTCTTAGTGAGGGTGGCCAGACTTTGCTCAATCCTCAGCGTGGATGCAATCAAGTAACCAAGCTTCTCTTGTTTAGTCTTCAAGAAGTATTCAGATGCCTCCTCTTGGGTAGGCATCTTGGCAGCTTTCTCCTTCCTCGCCTTCTCCTTCTTTGCAAATGCTTCGGCAGATGATGGCTCGTTCTCAGTCATGACAACTTGATTGTCCTCGAAATCTGGACGGATGGGTAGGTGTTCCTTGTCCAATAGATATATGCCCGTGCCCATCTTGGAGTTGATGAGCTCCTGAATCTGAGGGGCATATCCGCAGCTCCTCTTCTGATCTGCTGCAGTCCTCTTGATAGTTTCCACTATGAGGCTCATCACCTTAAACTTATGAGGCACATCAAACACATGTAGCAAGTTGATAGCATGGCCTCTGATCATCTTGTGATCTCCAGACTTAGGCAATAAGGTGTGCCTTAGTATCCAATTGATCGTCGGGAGCCCTGACAGAAGGTAATGCACAGAGCCAAACTTGAAGGTGTCAAGAGCTTCATTGGGAATTTCCTTGTACATATTGGACATGGAGTTATGGTCCATCTTCTTCTTGGCATAGATATCCAAGTCATCATCTTGCTCCTCTGGGGCATTTATGATCTGTTCCCATTCAGCCACTGTAGATTGGTACCTTGTACCCTCAGACATCCATGTGATCCTCCCATCTGGATAAAAGTGTGCCGTGGAGTAGAATTGCATGATCAGTTCCTCGTTCCACTTTGTGAGCTTCTGCCCAACAAAGTCAGCTACTCCACAAGCATTAAAGCTGTCAAATACTCCTGGGTAGTGCTCCTCCTTCTCCCTCATGTAGGTCCAGTCAACCTATCTCATGTCACAGACAATTGGCTTCTTATCTAGCAAAACAGTCTCATAGAAATCCTGCTGCTCCTTGGTGTGAAACTTGTAGTCCACAGCAGTCCTTCTTCTTGAAGCATATGGGTCTGCTTCTCTGCATTTCCTTAGCCCTGAATCTCTCCTGAGCTTCATGTCCTCAGCCACAGGATGAGCATCATTGTGGTCTGGGATCTTGGGCTTTAGCTTCCTTAGGACATTTTCTTCCTCTTCTTCAGCAACAGTCTCAGGCACTGGGGCCTTGTTCTTTTCAGCTGCAGGAATGCTCCTTGTATTCCTCTTTGGTTTTGGCTTGGAGGCAGCTTTGGGCTTAGATGCAGTAGCCCCTGACCTTATGGCATCACCCATTAGCTTGGGTGCCTTGGGCGCTGGTGCAGCTGCCTCTTCTTCCTCTTCCTCTTCCATGATGGAAGCTTTGCCAAGCACTCTAGCCACAGTCTTCTTCACCCTCTCCTTCCTTTTCTTGCCCTCAGCTGCAACTGGCTCTTGGGGAGTGGGCTTCTCAGTTGAGGCTCTAGCCTTTGACATGGGCTGCCTGCCTGCTGGCCTTTTGATTTTCAGACCTGGCTTAGTGCCTTGAGCTAGCTCAATTTTCTTGGAAGTGGCCTCTTCCTCTGCTACATAGTCCTCATCTTCGGAATCTGAAGTCCTCTTCTTCCTTTGTCTCGTGGCAGCCTTTGGCAAGTTGCTAGGAGTGCTCCTGCTGCCTTCATCAGAAGAACTTGAGGGACTAGTGCCCTCACTCATCACTACTTGCTGCTCTGACATGTTTTGGCTATCACTTTGATCGGACATGCTGCAAACTGACTGCTGACCCTGTGAATAGATTATAGAAGAGATAGAGTGGATGAGCATCACAAAATGCAGAGATTTTTGCAAAAGAATGACCAAAAACTTAGTTTTAGTTTCCCACTGAAATCATCTCGGATCTACCGATTTTCAAAGTCCGTGATACCAAAGCAGTTTTGGAACCTAAACTAGTGAACTCGGTAGGACCGAGTCACAGTTCGGTGGCACCGAGACTGCTAGGGTTTCACTGAGTTCAAAAATCGGTCGCACCGATAAGTAATTCTCGGTCAGACCAAGTCTCACTTGTGCAATGGCAAGAGCCAAATCGGTGGGACCGAGTTTTTCAACTCGGTGGGTCCGAGATGGTTTTGGCGGAAACCTAAACCTAGAATTTTCGAATCAAACCTAATCTACGGGCGTTTTGACTGGATAGAAGTTTATCAAACGTGGCTAGAATCAATATGATCACAATGTGCTAGGAATCAGATCAAGGAATAGCACAAAGATCAAGTCCATACCCTAGTTCGGCGGGGACTTGCTACGGAGGCAATAGCGGGGTAGAATTCCCGTTGACGGCGATGGAGACCAGCGACTGGCGGCTGCTGGCGGCGAGAAGACGATCCGGAGACCACGAGGGCAGAGCAGGCTATCGCGCGGGCAAAGGGGTTCGGAGAAATTTCCAAAATTTTGCCCGTGACTATATATAGCCCGACCCTCTCGGTGTGACCGAGTAGAACGACTCGGTGGCACCGAGATTCATAACTGCGTGCAGTTACTGAAACTCGGTGTGACCGAAAGGTTCAAATCGGTTGCACCAAGATCGAAAACCTAGATCAACTTAATGATCTCGGTAGGACCGAAAGTGGAGTATCGGTCAGACCAAGAATCATAAAGAAGTTTTGGAAGTTTAAGTCTATGACGAATCGGGGACTCCGAGCGCTCCTCACACAGAGTGGTTCGAATCTGACTTGATCAAATTTTGTGATGCAACATGAATAGAGTTTGAGATGAGAAAACATAGATAGCTAGAGGAGGTTCTTAGGCATTCTTGTCCATCCACTTGGCAAAAGAAGATAAAGCCAAACAATCAAAACAACAAGTGGATGTCCTCGAATGAGTAAAATATGCAATCCAGCATGCTCACACAATAAGATGGCAAATGAAATATGTGACAAGACATGCACAACCAATACTAGCATCTATCAAGCAATTTGCGATGACTAGGTCATCTATATATGAGTATATTGACTTAGGAGTCAAGTGAGAACACTTGATCATAGGTCATACTCATCGTTTAAGCCTAAGTGGGGTTACCACTTTTACATAAAGCATTGTTGTGTTCACATCTTTAGAGTTGCTTTAGCTCAAGTCTTAGAGTAAAGCTCCCCCTAGATGTGATATCCCCCATAAGAGGGATGAACTAACCTTGGGTTTTGTCGATGATGACTTCATGTAGATGTTGAAGATGTGGATGCTCAATGTTGATGTAGATCACTTGGAGCTGTCCATTTGAGTGAATTGCACTTTCAATACCTACATGGGTTAGTCCCACAAGGAACAAGCAAGGATATCCATAGACATAGAGTGATGCACACAAAAGATGATGTCCATGAAAACTTTTAGGTTACCTTGTCCCTTGTCTTACCAACGAGAGGGTTTGTGACTCCTTGACCTAGTGCAAGATGTGGAAGTTGATTGCACTTGTTCTTGCCAAAATGATAAGAGTGAAGTATGTTGGTGGAGTCACCCTCAAGAACTCTCTAGTTCTTCTTCTTTTGGATCCACACCATCTTGATGGGAATCCTTGGAGTTGTAGTCGTACTTGATGAAGTGGAACTCGAAGTAGTCTTGGGAATCACTTGACTAAGGTCTTTGGAGCTTCTTCAAATGCATCAAATTCCTCTTGAAGCTTGTCCTTGCCTTTTTTGCTTGTAGTCTTGTGGTGGAAGATCATCTTGAGCTTGTGTCCCCTTGAAAGAAGTATACTTCTCTTGTTGAGGGACAAACTTTGTCTTGGGGTATTGATCTTCTTCCCACTCAACTCCATTGGCATTGAACTTTCGTTCAAAACCAACACCTTGATTCTTCCGGTGCATTCCTTGCTTGCGCACAATTTCCTCGAATTGCTTGCTCCCGGCAAGGCTTTTGTACACTCCTTTCTCTATAATTCCCTTCAATAAGCTATTTTCTTGCTCAAATGTAACTTGGCTAAGAGAATCATTAGTGGAATCAAGAGAACTACTAGAAGCAACAATATTGGATTTAGCATGATCATTGTTACTACTAGAGGAAGAATCTTTCTTGTTAGACTTGACTTGAGGCATGTAAGTGGATAAGAGTAAACGCTTGGCAATGTAAGAAGAACTTTTCTTGCGGAGATCATCATTGATTGCTTTTAAGAACTCATGCTCTTGCTCAAGATTGAGCTTTTCAAAGCGTAATTTCTCATGAGCTCTTAAAAGTTCTCGATGATCTTCGAAGATAGTGTCATGAGCTAACTTAAGAGTTTTTAGTTCTTTAGTTAGAGCCTCAATCTTCTCCTTATCATTGTCATTCGTTTTATATTGATTAGCATGATTAATTTGTCTTTCATCATAGTATTCATAACTAGAGTTGTCAACAAGCAAATCATCACCTAACAAGTCATCTTCATCACTATTGAAATCAACATACTCGGGGTGTGTTACCTTAGGAACTTTGGCCATGAAGCATCTTCCAATTCCCTCATTTGGTGAGTCAAATATGTCATAGGAGTTGGTTGACACAAGTGCTAGACCGGCAACACCTTCATCTTGAGTATCTTCGGAGCCGGAGTAATAACTTCTCTCGGAGTGGCTGTCGGAGTCGGAGCCGGATACCCATTCACCAACATGAGCTTGATGTCTTCGTCTTGTGTAGCTCCTTGATGATTTTTTCCTTCCTTTCCGAATCCTTGCTTCTCCGTGAGTATCTTCGTTCATAACGATCATCTCTACTCCTTCTCTCTCTTGGTGGTGATTCTTTGCTTCTTCTTTTTGGAGAATCTTCTCTTCTCTTGTAGGGAGCCGTACACTCATTGGAATAGTGTCCGGGTCTTCCACAATTGTAGCAGTTTCGCTCTCGACTAGAAGATCTTTTGTCATTGTAGGACCTTGACTTGAAGCTTCTATCTTTGCTTCTACTCTTGTAGAACTTGTTGAAGTTCTTCACCATTAAGCTCAATTCTTCATTGAAGTCTTGTTTCTCACTTGATGATGTAGGGGCTTCACATGAGGCTTTATAGGCACCACTTGATTTGTTGTGAAGTTCCTCTTTATCCTTAAGTGACATCTCATGAGCAACAATTCTTCCAATCACCTCCGTTGGCTTGAGATCTTTGTAATTGGGCATCATTTGGATCAATGTGCACACGGTATCATATTTTCCATCCAAGGCTATTAGAATCTTCTTGATGATGAATTTTTCGGTCATCTCTTCACTTCCTAAGCCGGCAATCTCATTTGTGATGAGAGCAAGCCTAGAGTACATTTCGGCGACACCTTCACCATCCTTCATCTTGAACTTATCAAGTTGGCTTTGAAGCACATCCAACTTGGATTCCTTGACAGAGTCGGTACCTTCGTGCATATCAATCAAAGTGTCCCAAATTTCCTTTGCATTCTCAAGGCGGCTGATTTTGTTGAATTCTTCGGGGCACAATCCGTTGAAGAGAATATCACAAGCTTGAGCATTGTATTGCAACATCTTCAACTCATCCGCGGTAGCTTCACGGTTCGGTTATCTTCCATCAAAGAAGTCACCTTGCAAACCAACACACACAATAGTCCAAACGGCGGGGTTATGTCCAAGAATATGCATTTTCATTTTATGCTTCCAACTAGCAAAATTAGTACCATCAAAGTAAGGACCTCTACAGTGATAATTTCCCTCGCTAGACGCCATACACTCCTAGGTTGTGAAACCAAGGCTATGACCACCAAAAGCTATGGAGATCAAGCAAATGGAGACCAAAGCTCTGATACCACCTGTAGGATCGAAAGTATTTCTAGAGGGGGTGATTAGACTACTTGACCAAATAAAAACTTAACCTTTTCCCAATTTTAGTTCTTGGCAGATTTTAGCTAATTTAGGACAAGTCAAGCAATCATCACATAATTCAAGCAAGCATGCAAAGAGTATATAGGCAGCTAAAAGTAAAGCATGCAACTTGCGAGAATGTAAAGGGAAGGGTTTGGAGAATTCAAACGCTATTGGAGACACGGATGTTTTTCCCGTGGTTCGGATAGGTGGTGCTATCCTACATCCACGTTGATGGAGACTTCAACCCACGAAGGGTAACGGTTGCACGAGTCCACACAGGGCTCCACCAAAGGGCAACGGTTGCGCGAGTCCACATAGGGCTCCACCCACGAAGGGTCCACGAAGAAGCAACCACCCACAAAGGGTCCACGAAGAAGCAACCTTGTCTATCCCACCATGGCCATCGCCCACATAGGACTTGCCTCACTAGCGGTAGATCTTCACGAAGTAGGCGATCTCCTTGCCCTTACAAACTCCTTGGTTCAACTCCACAATCTTGTCGAAGGCTCCCAAGTGACACCTAGCCAATCTAGGAGACACCACTCTCCAAGAAGTAACAAATGGTGTGTAGGTAATGAACTCCTTGCTCTTGTGCTTCAAATGATAGTCTCCCCAACACTCAACTCTCTCTCATAGGATTTGGATTTGGTGGAAAGAGGGTTTGAGTGGAAAGCAACTTGGGAAGGCTAGAGATCAAGATTCATATGGTAGGAATGGAATGTCTTGGTCTCAACACATGAGTAGATGGTCCTCTCTCAGAACATATGAGTTGGAATGGTGTGTGTGTTCTGATGGCTCTCTCTTCGAATGAGAAGAAGGTGGAGGGGTATATATATCCTTCACACAAAATCCAACCGTTACACAGTTTTCCAATCTCGGTGGGACCGAATCAATAAGCTCGGTCGGACCGAAAATGTAAACCTAGTGACCGTTAGTGATTTTCGGTGGGACTGATATGCAACTCGGTAGGACCAATACGGTTAGGGTTTGGGCATAACGTAATCTCGTTGAGACCGATTACACAAACTCGGTGAGACCGAATTTGGTAATTAGCTAACCAGAGAGTTGGTCAGGCAAACTCGGTGCGACCGATTTGCTCTTTCGGTGAGATCGAGTGGAAATCGGTGAGACTGAAAAGTTACAAAGGGGAAACATTGAGTTTACATTGCAATCTCGGTGGGACCGATTCGCTCTTTCGGTGGGACCGAAAAGTTACGAAAGGGAAACAAAGAGTTTGCAACCCCATCTCGGTGAGACCGAGATCCCTATCGGTAGGACCGAATTGCTAGGGTTTGGCAGTGGCTAATGACAAGTGAAACTCGGTGGCGCCGGATAGGAAGAATCGGTAGGACCGAGTTTGGATTAGGGTTTAGGTCATATGTGGATATGGGAAAGTAGTTGAGGGTTTTGGAGCATATCACTAAGCACATGAAGCAAGAGGCTCATTAAGCAACACCTCATCCCTCCTTAATAGTATTGGCTTTTCCTAAAGACTCAATGTGATCTTGGATCACTAAAATATGAAATGAAGAGTCTTGAGATTTTGAGCTTGAGCCAATCCTTTGTCCTTAGCATTTTGAGGGTTCCACTTTCACATCCATGCCATGCCAATCATTGAGCTTTCCTGAAATAATCATCTTGGAATAGCATTAGCTCAATGAGCTATATGTTGTTATGAATTACCAAAACCACCTAGGGACAGTTGCACTTTCACAAGCCATGCCGCATTATGGAACTCCCAGGTGGTCTCTGTTACGAGCGGTATACCTGTTTTAAATACAATTCCGCGGCCTGCCCCTGGTCAGGACATACTGAATAGTCCAATATCTTTTGCTCACCGCACTATT
This sequence comes from Triticum aestivum, assembly GCF_018294505.1. Lineage (NCBI taxonomy): Eukaryota > Viridiplantae > Streptophyta > Magnoliopsida > Poales > Poaceae > Triticum > Triticum aestivum. Next base: position 135,466,865 of record NC_057806.1, read on the forward strand.
TGTATCGTTCGGCTTTGATAAATAGCCTCTCTATAAACAATGCATATCTTTTTGTCTATTTTTTGCATTATCCTCTCTTTTATATATGTTCATTAATGACATGTTGCACCCGTACACTGTGGTACGACAAGTACGCCAGGGGCTTCAGTACCCTTTAATATGGTGTGAGAAGTCCGTACACTTTCACAAGTGCGGCACCCCGAACTTATAGCACTATATGCATCAGCTCCGAATCATGATTTGGGTCAATAGTTGGGTTTGCACGGCTCCTATGTTTTGGTGCCATACGTTCCGCTATATCGGCTAAGGTAGCACTAGGAGAACCACTGCGATTGTGCCCCGGTTGAGCTGGGTTAAGCACCTCAGTGGAGAAAGCTAAAACTGACTATCATGATGAGGCGAGAGACCGGTCGCTGTTCGAGAGGTTTTTCGAGTCCCTAAAGACTTATGCCGCTTCGAGCGAGGAGCTGGATAATCCCAGCGAAGGCGTGGATAGCGCCCCGAACTCGGTCTTCCGAACTAGGGGCTTCGCCGAAATTTAAAATTATAAAGTTCTATGGCTAAGTGAGAGTGTTCAAGCATTATAGTCCGATTGCCTGGTTCGTCGTGCTGAGCGCCTCCCTTGAAGGACCCAAACATGGGAAAAAGAGCGCACAGGTTTATCACTGAACACCCCAGCACTAGTGGCATGGGGGCAGAAGCCGACGACTGGCCATCTCTCAATTTTTGATAAACGGCCGCACAGAAAATAATATTTTAAATTCAATAAGCATTGCTTAGTGCATATGAACAAGTTTTCAGCGCACAGGATAAACACGAGCGAGTTCATTCAAAAATTACATCCTTGGTACATTCATCTGCCACAAGGCGGGCACCCGCAAGAACATCCTTATAGTAGTTCTCGGGCCTACGATGCTCCTTCCCCGGCGGCGGCCCGTCCCTCACAAGCTTCTCACCGTCCAGCTTACCCCAGTGCACCTTTGCACGGGCAAGGGCCCTACGGGCTCCTTTGATGCAGATAGACCGCTTGATGACCTCGAGCCTTGGACATGCCTCCACCAGCCGCCGCACCAGCCCAAAGTAACTCCCAGGCAGGGCCTCTCCGGGCCACAGCCAAACTATGAAGCCCTTCATGGCCTGTTCGGCCGCCTTGTGGAGCTCGACCAGCTATTTCAGCTGATCGCTCAAGGGCACAGGGTGTCCGGCCTCAGCATACTGAGACCAGAACACCTTCTTCATTGAGCTTCCCTCTTCAGCTCGGTAGAATGCGGCGGCATTGGATACGCTGCGGGGAAGATCTGCGAATGCCCCTGGAGAGCTCCGGATTCGGGTAAGTAACAAGTAGTTTACTTTTATATTTCTGCTTTGCATGAAGAATGCCTTACCCGCTGCTATCTTTTTCACCTCCTCCAACTCTTGGAGGGCCTTTTGGGTTTCGGCCTTGGCAGACTTGGTAGTCTCAAGGGCCGCCGCGAGCTCGGACGCTTGGGTCTTTGAATCAAGCTCCAAACTCTCATGTTTTTTCATGAGATCCTGAAGCTCTTGCTGCACCTCACCGACCTGAGCCCCAAGTTTCTCTCGCTCGGTGCACTCCGCGGCCGTTTTCTTTTCGGCCTCAGATAGCGCCTGCTTGAGGGTCGCCACCTCAGTCGTTGCCCCTACAATAAGCAGTACAATCCTGTTATTTTTTTGCAATCACGCCTCTCTATAGGCACCCTTTTCAGTAAGGTATTTCTTACCTTCTTTCTCCTCGAGCTGCCGCTTGGCAAGGCCGAGCTGTTGCTCGGTCCGCCCGAGGTCCTGTTTCAGGACACCCACCTCCGCAGTCAGTGCGGCGGTGGACAGCAGCGAAGCCTGCATACGCATATTGACTCTTTATTGTTAGACTCCTGCGAAATTTAATAGATCCTCTATTTGGCTTTTCTTTCCGAACGCCAAACAGAGCATCAGGGGCTACTGTCTATGCGGTAATACTTTTACATATTATTTACTTACCTCGAAGCCTGTTAGGAGGCTAGCGCAAGCTTCACTCAGTCCGCTCTTGGCGGACTGAACCTTCTGGATCACCGTACTCATAATAGTATGGTGCTCCTCGTCGATGGAGGCGCCTTCAAGCACCTCCAGCAGATTGTCCGGCGCCTCCGTTTGGACGGAGGCTGCCGGCTCAGAAGGCTTGCTCCTCTTGGAAGGAGTTCGCCTGCCGCAGTCCAAAATCGTTGAAGATTCCGGCACGGCGTCCGGCTCAAGCCGGACTTGGAGCCCTGGGGGGTCTTGTCCCCTTTACTCCTGGAGTCCAGGAGGTCGCCTTGCGGCTCCTCCAGGACCACCTCCTCCTGCCTCGGAGCTTGTTGTGACGCCACTTCAGCGTCATCCGCAGTGCGGGGGGAGACAGCGGGCGGAACTGAGTTCACGTCCAAAGAATCCAGGGAGCCGCTCGACGACTCGTTGAGTTCGGCCCGGGGCGGGCTGCATGATTATATTCAGCATTAGGGAAAGCTGTGCAGCGAAAGGAATATCATGAATTACTCTGGTATCCGAACACTTACGATTTCGCCGGACGCCTGGCTCTGTCCGGCCACGCCTCTTTGTCCTCATCGACGTCGGGGGCGTAGTCCGGCGGAGGGGTTTTCCTCTTCTTGGACCCCTCGGCCTTCCCCCTTGGGGCGGCCTTCCTTTTCTTTCCTCCCCCCGCTGGGGGGGGGAGATCTTTCTTCTTCCTCATCCTCGTTTTCACGGGAGGAGGGTGTCTCAGACTCGTCGGATGACGAGTCCCACAACACCACGTTGCGGGTACTCTTTCGAGTCCCCGTGGTCTTCTTCTTCTTGGCCTTCTTTTCCGGCACCACATAAGGCGCCGGAGCCAGCAACTTCACTAGTAGAGCTGGGGCTGGGTCTTCGGGCAGCGGAGCCGGACAGTTAGTCGGTCTGGATACCGCCCGCCAAGCTTGTCAAAGGTAAGGGAGTTTAGATCCCGCATAGAGTTAAACTATGAAAAAAGCTGAACATCCTGTAAAAGGTGAAAATAGCTTACCTCGCTAGCGTGACGCTGCGAGCTGTATCCGCGGTCCTCGGAAGCGGATGCGGGAGCCTCGGCACCTTTGATTAGTGCCTTCCAGACGTCTTCACACGTCGTGTCGAAGAGCCTGTTAAGGGTTCGGTGCCGTGCCGGGTCGAACTCCCACAGAGTAAAGTCCCGTTGTTGACACGGGAGGATTCGGTCAACGAGCATGACCTGGACTACATTTACAAGCCCGATTGACTTGTTTACCAGGGACTGGATGCATGTCTTCAGTCCGCTCACCTCTTTCTCGTTACCCCACGATAGGCTCGTCTCTTTCCAGGGCATGAGCCGCACGGGGGGTCCGGATCGGAACTCGGGGGCTGCGATCCATTTCGGATCGCGTGGCTCGGTGATGTAAAACCACCCGGCTTGCCACCCCTTTAGGGTCTCTACGAAGGAGCCCTCGAACCACAGGACATTGGCAATCTTGCCCGCCATGGCGCCTCCGCACTCCGCCTGGTTGCCGCGCACCACCTTGGGCTTGATGTTGAAGGTCTTGAGCCAGAGGGCAAAATGGGGGCGGACGCGGAGGAAAGCCTCGCACACGACGATAAACGCCGAGATGTTGAGGATGAAGTTCGGGGCCAGATCATGAAAATCCAGGCCGTAGTAGAACATGAGCCCCTGGACGAATGGGTGAAGTGGAAAACCCAGTCCGCGGAGGAAGTGGGGAAGGAATACTACCCTCTCATGGGGCCTTGGGGTGGGGAGAAGCTGCCCCTCCTCGGGAAGCCGATGCGCGATGTCTTTGGACAAGTATCCGGCCTTCCTTAGCTTTTTGACGCCGCCCTCCGTGATGGAGGAGACCTTCCACTTGCCTCCCGCTCCGGACATTGCTGGAGAAGGTTGAGGTGGGAAGTGCGGGCTTGGGTGCTGGAGCTCGAGTGCGCAGGAGATGGGTAGGCAAAGGAGGAAGAAGGCATAGGTAAAAAGGTGGATCCTTATCCCCTTATATGGGCGGATGCGGTTGTGCGTCCCCACCTGCCTAATAAAACTCGCTTGCCTCCCAAGCGCCGTGGTAAATGGCGCGGTCAGGGTTACCCACGTCCGTACTGATGAGAAACCCGTAAAAAGGGCACGCGATCTCTGCTTTGACAAGACGTGCCAAGGAAACCGCCTCGCAAAACATGCTGAGGTGGAAAAGTAAAAACGATTCGAGTAGAGGACTTGGCCATAGTGTGATAGCGCACTGCGGAATACGTCAGCAGATTTGATTTGTGTCAATATTATTCTCTCTATGGCAATATGTGGAAACTTATTTTGCAGAACCGGACACTACTCTTGGTGTTTACAAATCTTCTATGAAGGACTTGGAGGAGGAACCCGCCTTGCAATGCCGAAGACAATTTACGCGCCGGACTCGTCGTCGATGAAGCCTGGTTCAGGGGCTACTGAGGGAGTCCTGGATTAGGGGGTGTTCGGGTAGCCGGACTATACCTTCAGCCGAACTCCTGGACTATGAAGATACAAGATTGAAGACTTCGTCCCGTGTCCGGATGGGACTTTCCTTGACGTGGAAGGCAAGCTTGGCGATGCGGATATTCAAGATCTCCTACCATTGTAACCGACTCTGTGTAACCCTAACCCTATCCGGTGTCTATATAAACCGGAGGGTTGTAGTCCGTAGGCAATCAACTCCATACACAACAATCATACCATAGGCTAGCTTCTAGGGTTTAGCCTCCTTGATCTCGTGGTAGATCTACTCTTATACTACTCATATCATCAATATTAATCAAGCAGGAGTAGGGTATTACCTCCATCGAGAGGGCCTGAACCTGGGTAAAACAAAGTGTCCCCTGTCTCCTGTTACCATCCGGCCTAGACGCACAGTTCGGGACCCCCTACCCGAGATCCGCCGGTTTTGACACCGACAGGGGGTGAATAGGCTATTTTTATGAAACTCTTCACTAAGGAATTTGCCGGTGAGGAAATTCCTTGGAGAAGAACTACTAGCAGTGGAATAAGTACTCTAAAGTAAACATAACAGAACACAAGCATAGTCATCATGATGAAATGAAGACAGGCACAGGGTACGGGAAGCGTAAGCACAAGATAACACAAGATGAAGACAAACAGACTAAAGAGATTGAACTGAGGAAATTGAGAAAATCTTCAGTCAAAGTCTTCAAGCACAGATATGAACAAGCACACAACACAGTTATGAGGAAATGAAAGAGTTGAGGAAATAGAACCAGTAAGCTTGGTGAAGACAATGATTTGGTAGACCAGTTCCAACTGCTATGTCAGTTGTACGTCTGGTTGGAGCGGCTAAGTATTTAAACTCGAGGACACACAATCCCGGACACCCAGTCCCGGACACCCAGTCCCGGACACCCAGTCCTGAACACGCAGCTCAGGACACCAAGTCCTCACCGTATTCTCCTTGAGCTAAGGTCACACAGACCTCGCCCAATCACTCGTGGTAAGTCTTCATGCGACTTCCAAACCTTCACAAACTTGGTCACTCGGCGATCCACAATTCCTCTTGGATGCTCTAGACCATGACGCCTAACCGTCTGGAAGAAGCACAGTCTTCAAAGGTAACAAGCGTCGTATCCACGCAGGATCAATCTCTTCAGTGATGCTCAATCACTTGGGGTTTGTAGGTGTTTGGGTTTGGGTTTTTCCTCACTTGATGATTTTCGCTCAAAGTCCTCGGAGGATGGGTTGCTCTCAAATGACAAGTGTTAGTTTCTCTCAGAGCAGCCAACCAGCTAGTGGTTGTAGGGGGTGGCTATTTATAGCCTAGGGAGCAGCCCAACATGATAAGACATAAATGCCCTTCAATGATATGACCGTTAGGTGGGTAGATATTTTAGGGACAGCTGGCGCATATCACAGCAACGGGCGGAATTTTCAGTAGCAAAATCCTCAGGGCTATCATGTTCCTCACTGTGTAGGCAATCTGCACTGGCGAATTCCTAACTCCTTAGTCAGAACAAATTCCTCAGAGACCATAAGAACTTCATCTCTGTCACTGAAGAATATGACTGGACTGTATGAGATTTCCAATGGCTTCATTCAAAGGGATTGGTAGGTGTAGGATTTTGAGTTGAGCATCACATGGAAATTTTTCCTTAGTATTTCCTCGACCCCCTTTAACAATACGGTGTTTCCTATGACTCAAGAAAGAGAAAATGAAACTACGAAAACAAAAGTCTTCACGCTTCATGTTCCTCGAATGAATACCAAGTCTTCAAGGTCACACCAATTTCTTCACTTTCAAAGTCTTCAGAAATCCAAAGTCTTCAGTCGAAGAACTTAATTTTTAGGGGTCGACATTCTCTGTAAAAATCAAACTCCTCATAGACTTATAGACCTGTGTACACTCACAAACGCATTAGTCCCTTAACCTATAAGTCTTCAATACACCAAAATCAGTAAGGGGCACTAGATGCACTTACAAATCTTTACCTCTGAACCATTTCGAGACTCCTCGTCATGTCCGTGATCTTATCCGAGACTCCAAACAAACTTCGGTCACCAAAACACATTACTCATAATACAAATCGTCATCGAACGTTAAGCGTGCGGACCCTACGGGTTCGAGAACTATGTAGACATGACCGAGACACATCTCTGTTCAATAACCAATAGCGGAACCTGGATGCTCATATTGGTTCCTACATATTCTATGAAGATCTTTATCGGTCAAACCATAATAACAACATATGTTATTCCCTTTGTTATCGGTATGTTACTTGCCCGAGATTCGATCGTCGGTATCATCATACCTAGTTCAATCTCGTTACCGGCAAGTCTCTTTACTCGTTCCGTAATACATCATCCCGCAACTAACTCATTAGTCACATTGCTTGCAAGGCTTATAGTGATGTGCATTACTGAGAGGGCCCAAAGATACCTCTCCGATACTCGGAGTGACAAATCCTAATCTTGATCTATGCCAAACCAACAAACACCTTCTGAGACACCTGTAGAGCATCTTTATAATCACCCAGTTATGTTGTGACGTTTGATAGCACACAAGGTATTCCTCCGGTATTCGGGAGTTGCATAATCTCATAGTCAGAGGAATATGTATAAGTCCTGAAGAAAGCAATAGCAATAAAACTAACGATCATTATGCTAAGCTAACGGGCAGGTCTTGTCCATCACATCATTCTCTAATGATGTGATCTCGTTCATCAAATGACAACACATGTCTATGGTTAGGAAACTTAACCATCTTTGATTAATGAGCTAGTCAAGTAGAGGCATACTAGGGACACTCTATTTTGTCTGTGTATTCACACATGTATTAAGTTTCCGATTAATACAATTCTAGCATGAATAACAAACAGTTATCATGATATAAGGAAATATAAATAACAACTTTATTTTTGCCTCTAGTGCATATTTCCTTCGTATGTTCATGGCCAAAGGAGATTGGTATCTTTGGTATGAACTATAGAAGCTCGTGCATGAGGGTAAGTTTCAAAATGCCCAGGATATTTTTTCTTTTATCGCACACTAACAACGAACTGTATAGCATGGACTAACCCCAATGTAGTGTTAGAAACATGCCCTAGAGGCAATAATAAATTGGTTATTATCATATTTCCTTGATCATGATAAAGGTTTATTATTCATGCCAGAATTGTATTGACCAGAAACTTAAATACAAGTGTGAATACATAAACAAATACTATGTCCCTAGTGAGCCTCTACTAGACTAGCTCGTTCATCAAATATGGTTAGGGTTTCCTAACCATAGACATGAGTTGTCATTTGATAATTGGATCACATCATTAGGAGAATGGTGTAATGTACAAGACCCAACTGTAAGCTTAGCATTCGATCGTATCACTTGAGTTTATTGCTATAGCTTTCTTCATGTCAAGTATCTATTCCTAAGACCATGAGATCATGCAACTCCCGGATACCGGAGGAATACCTGGTGTGCTATCAAACATCACTTCATAACTGGGTGATCATAAAAATGCTCTATAGGTATCTCCGAAGTTGTCTGTTAGGTTGGCATGGATCGAGACTGGGAATTGTAACTTAGTGTGACAAAGAGATATCTCTGGGCCCTCTCGATAATACAACATCGTAAAGAGCTTGCAAACAATGTAGCTAATGGGTTAGTCATGAGAACTTGTATTACAGAATGAGTAAAGAGACTTGTCGGTAACGAGATTGAAATAGGTATGAAGATACCAACAATCGAATCTCCGGCAAGTAACATACCGTCGGACAAAGGGAATTGCATACGGGATTAACCGAATCCTTGACGTCATGGTTCAACCGATAAAAGATCTTCGTGGAATGTGTATGAACCAATATGGACATCCAGGTTCTGCTATTGGTTATTAACTGGAGAGGTGTCTCAGTCATGTCTACATGATTCTCAAACCCGTAGGGTCCGCACGCTTAACGTTCGGTGATGCTAGAGTAATATTAGGATATGCATGTTGGTGAACAAATATTGTTCGGAGTCCCAGATGAGATCTCGAATGTCATGAGGAGTTTCAGAATAGTCGAGAGGTAAATATTTATATATGGGAAGTCATATTTTGGGTTCTAGAAAAAGTTTTGGTTTTTTCGGTATTGTATCAGGAAGCTTCCATAAGGTTCCGGAAACTTCCGGAGGAGTCCATATGTCCACCAAGGGTTCCACCACGTCCCAAGGGCTGGCATGGGCTGAGGGGAGGCTCCCTGGCCTTTTTGGGCCAGGCGCACCAAGCCCTCAAAGGCCCATGCGGCTAGGGAAGGAGGAAAAGGAGGAGAGTCCTAGTAAGAGTAGGATTGGACTTGGAGTCCAACTCCTCTCCCTCTAGGCGCCAACCCTAGTAGGAGTAGGGATGTACTCCAAGCCCCTCAAAATATATAAATAGAGGGGAGGGGGCACACCACAAGCATACAACAGCCCCGCTGCCCCCTCTCTACCTCTGGACATGCTACACGCCCGCATAGCGCTTAGCGAAGCCCTACTGGTATTCCGACTCCACCACTATCATCACCACCACGCCGTTGTGTTGGTTGTGATCCCATCTACTTCCCCAGCTTCTCTGGCTTGATCAAGGAGGATCATACGTCATCGAGGCGCATGTGTGCTAAACTCGGAGGTGCCGTCCGGTTGGCACTAGATTGGTCGGATCATGATCGGATTGTGAAGAGTACAACTACATCAACTGCGTTATATACGCTTCCACTTTCGGTCTACGAGGGTACGTAGAAACACTCTCCCCTCTCGTTTCTATGCTTCTCCTAGATAGATCTTGGGTGTTCATAGGATTTTTTTTGATTTTGTTGCTTTGTTCCCCATCAGTGGCATCATGAGCTAGGTCTATGCGTAGATGTATATGCGCGAGTAGAACACAAAAAGTTGTGGGCTTTGATGCTCAAATTGATTACCTCTATTGTCTTATTTGAATTCAGTGGTATTGTGGAATGAAGTGGCTCAGACCAACTTCACATGTCCTCGCACATGAGACAGGTTCCACTGACTGACATGCAACTTGCTTTGTATAAGGTGGCTAGCGGGTGTCTGTCTCTCCTACTTTAATTTAATCTAATTTGATGAAGGCAGTCCTTGTAGAAGGTTAAAAGGCAACTTGATTATCACCGTTGTGGCTTTGCATAGGCAAGAATGATTCTTCCTAGTTGCCCATAGCAGCCACGTAAAATTTGCAACAACAAAGTAGAGGACATCTAACTTGTTTTTGCAGGGCATGTTCTGATGTGGTATGGCCAAAAACGTGATGTGATATATGTTGATGTATGAGATGATCATGTTTTGTAATAGGTTAATGACTTGCATGTTGGTGAATTCGGCAACCAATGGAACCCATATGTTTGTCTTTAATATATTAATCACCATGTAATTGCTTTAGTTTATTGCTATGCGTTAGCAATAGTTGTAGACGCAATAGTTGGCGAGACGACCATGTGATGACATGATGATGGAGATCATGGTGTCATGCAGGTGACGATGGAGATCATGTTGGTGCTTTGGACATGTAGATCAAATGCACAAGATGGTAATGGCCATATCATGTCACATATTGATTGCATGTGATGTTTATCTTTTTATGCATCTTATTTTGCTTAGGAAGACAATATCATTATAAGATGATCCCTTCACTTAATTTCAAGAAATTGTGTTCTCCCTAAGTATGCACCGTTGCAAAAGTTTGTCGTTTCGAAGCACCTCATGATGATCGGGTGTGATAGACTCTACATTTGCATACAACGGGTGTAAGCCAGTTTTACACATACTTGGGTTAAACTTGAAGAGCCTAGCATGTACAGACATGGCCTCGGAACATAGGAGACCGAAAGGTCTGACATGAGTCATATAGTAGATATGATCAACATGGAGATGTTCACCATTGACTACCCCATCTCACGTGATGATCGAACATGGGTTAGTTGATTTGGATCATGTATCCACTACAAAAAAATACACTTCCGTGATGATATGTGTTTGTCACAGTAGGTCACTTTTTTTGTCATGCATGTACATCCATGACAAATTTATGACAGAATCAAGATAGTCATACCTGTGCTGTCGTAGAAGTGTTCCATGACATTACCAAAATTATCATCACGGAAGTGTCCACTTCCATGATGATAAATCGCGCGTCACATAAGTGCTTTCGTCAAGGGTGACTGACACATGGCATCCACCGTAAAGGAACGCCGTTAAGCTATCGGGTCGGGTTTTGGATCCGATAACCCGTTAACAGCCCCGACCAATGGGAAATTTCCACGTGTAAAATTCTTATTGGCCGGACGAAACACGTGTCAGCTGGTCAGTGGGTCAGATAGGCGCCTATGATACGTCGACACATGACACGGCCCAACAGAGGCCCATTCCTGTGAAAAGGCCGGCCCGTTTGACTTGGTCAAAAGGTGGCAGGCCGACCCATGTAAAGCATGTTAATGGCATGTTCACATATAGCCCATTTACAGCCCGCTAACCCAAGGCCCGTTACGCCCTATCCAAATTAGCCCCAGTAGCGTCATCTGGGCCATCCAATATGATTCCATCCTGTTTTCACTTCTGGCCCATGTATGGACCATGACGTCTTTCGGCCCATATGAGGCCCTATGTAACTCTTGGCCTATTAACGGCTCGTGGTGAAATTGGCCCGTAATGAACAATGTATCACTTTATACCCATTAACGGCCCGTTATTCCATTGGGCCATTTCCAGCCCATGTTATCTTTCGGCCTTCTCAGAGCCCATTTATTCTTGGGCTCATTTCCAGCATTCATTTACTTACGGCCCGTTACTGTCATTTTCTGCTAGTGGGCCAAATTCAGCCCGCGGTTACAGTCGGCCCGTTTGTGGTCCGTTAATACGTTGGGCCGTTTTCATAGCGTCATCAAATACGGCCTATTAATGATGGCCCGTTACGGTCGGCCCATGAATGGACGATTCCAACTCTAGCCCGTTTACGACCATAATGCGGCCTGTTATTGGCCCATGTTTGGCCAATCGATCATACGGCCCGTATAAGGCCCATTGATGATACGGCCCATAGAAGGCCCATTGTTTCTACGGCCCATAGAAGGTCTACTGTTTCTACGGCCCGTACAAGGCCCACTGTTTCTACGGCCCGTAGGAGGCCTAGTGTCACTATAGTAAATATTAGCCCATGGTTATTGTGGCCTAGTTTTAAAAAATAGGTTATTGCAGCCACTAGTTAACCGCGGAAAAAGAACTGCAATGACTACAAGCAAACAAATAAACAAGACAACAAGGAAATAAATAAGCAAGCAACTAACGCTAGGCTATCACGGCTATTACACATATTACATCCACTGGGCATCAAAGTTTGCCACCAGTGCAAATATAGGGAACAAAGCAACATATCATATACACTGGCTGTCAAAATTGGCCACCAGTGCAAATAAACGCGGCAGCAAAACAAGAGCATAACTCAAACAACTTCACAAGAGCTCAAGAAATGTTATCCTGGGTATCCACCATGCTGGCAATAAGCTTAGCAAGCTGATTAGCTTTGTCTTGTTTGGCGCTAAAATCCTCCAACGCTTGCTGTTGCACCAGAAAGTATGCATCTGAATGCTCCAGGGACTTCCGCTTCTTGTCGCAGCACAGCTGAACGATGTATTTCAGCTTGTAGTTGAGACTCAAGAAACCGAACTGATTCAGACAGTGAGTTTGAATAGCTTGTGCAGGCGGTAGTGGCCAGTAACTCCAACACTAAACCAAGACAGGATGTGTCGCTATCCTGAACCTTATCTGCATTACTTCCTTTACCGTTGCTTAATAAGGCACTCTTTCCCAATATTCTGTCAGCATTCTAAAAGAAGAAACAAGCAGACACATAACAAGTTTAGCATGTACTAGTATATGAAACTCATTTCGGTGAACCAGTTCATCAATAAGGTGGACAGGATTAAACTACCAAGTCTTCTATTGCCAAGTACTAGTACATAATAAAAGCATCAAACAAACATATATCTATGTCCTATGGTAGCAATGGAATCTTAAATTAGAACAGTTGTTCTTCAGGTTTAGGCACTTGTTCTACATGAACAGAGTACAGTAAGACGCAAGAATATAATACTTAAAAATAGAAAATGAGCTTATAGACCTTACCACATTCTTGGTTTGGGATCAGTACAGAACAAGGCGTTCCCAGTCATCGTCCAGTAAATGTGTCTCAGGAGAACGTAAGGGAATTTGATGAGTTCCTTTGCCGGTGAAGTACGTTTTCTTCAGGTAATTCCGATACTGCCACCAAGCATTCTTGAAGATAGCAGAGGTATTAGCACAGGTTACCTCATCCTGAGTTTCCAAATCGGTCCTTCTCTATAGAGAAAAATGGGAAAATTTGCTGTATTATAACCATCATGGAGGTAGGATGTATGGGATGAAACAAAGTAATTGCCATGAATAACATTACTTACACATAACTCCTGGACAAACACCTGCAACTGGCATTTTCCTTCATCTTCAGTATAATATTTCCAAGATGGGAAGATACGCACATACGATTTAACAACATCAAATGTGATAGATGCTAAACTATGACTAGCTGGTTGTGCTTCCTCCACAGGAATAGGCGTACCAACTGGTGGAGTTGGGGTTCACCGTGATAGTACTGGCCCTTTGGGCACTGGAGCTGCCTTACTAACTGCTCTTGTTTGGGAGCTCCGTGGTGGAGATGGTGCTGTGTCAACAGGAACTGAGTTACTATCGGCTGGGGTTGGGGTTAGATTGGGTGAAGCTGGTTCTCTGTCCATCGTAGTAGGGGTACAATCTACGAGAGTTTGGGTTATGTGTGGTAGGGCTGGTTCTTGTGCATGTACAACTGGGGTGCTATCTCCACCAAGAGGTAGCACTATTTATTTGAAGACCATGTTCTAGTCTGCTAGATACTGGCATCACCCGCTCCAATTCAAATGGCTGATAAACAGGAAACATAGTTGAATGTACAGACATTGTATGAGAGACAGATGCAATAGATAGTGTGGAAAAAAGAGGGCATGAAATAGTTGACATGTATATTGTTTAACTAAAACGGATAGCATGACATAATTTCACATATATGATGTCTATCTAAACTGGATAGCATAGCATAACATAATTCAAAGACATGATGAATAACTAAACAGGATCGCATGACATAATTCACCTACATGTTATCTAAGTAATCAGGATTGCATCATTTAATTCACATATGTGATTTATATGCTAAACAGAGGGCATTCGATATGATGTCTGAACTAAGAACATGGTGTTGAATATTGTGTATATGATGTCTAAACTATGCAATGCAAGACATCGTATGCATGATATGAGCAGTATAACTATGCCAAGTTAGAGCATACACCTCAGTGGGGGAATAGGACTGGTCATCTGTCTCTGAATCCATCTCTGAGGAGCTATCGGGACCCAACAAGAGATCTGCTTCGACAGGTAGCACTGTCTGCTCTGAAGGCCTTGTTTTCACTCCAGACTTTTCCATTTCCCACCCAAATGGATGATTTAAAGGAAGAGTAGTTTAATGTACAAACATTGTCGATAAATGGAAATGTAATGAAGAAAAGGATGGGCAAGATATCATTCAAATATATGATGCCTGGTTAAACAGGATGGCATTGCACATTTCACATATATTATGGCTGGCTAAAAGACATGAGACTACATAATTCCCATATATGATATAGAAACTAAACAGGTGGCATTATAGAACATGTCTAAACTAAGAAGATGACATATATGATGTCAAAAGTAGGCACTGCAAGGCAACGTATGCATGATATGACTAACATCATCATGCCAAGGTAGAGCAAACACCTTGGGGGGTAAATACGAGTGGTCAGCGGCGTCCGAATCCACCTCAGAACAGATATCTTCCTCTGGATTACAATCTGGAGAGGGGTGGGGAGGGTTTGGCATTGAACCCACCATGGAGCGATGTCTGCATGACATTTTATTGCCGCGCAAAACTCTTCTGTTTTCTCTACATGTTTAGCATGACTGTGTACAATATCTGACATGCATACACAAAAAATATGGTGAGATTATGTAAGGAGAGCATGCCGAAATTTAGAGTGATGGTAACAACCAATGGATCGATGTTTTTCCGTTGAACCAAAATATCCCTAATGGATCGACGTGAATGTATAGTAATAAGTGATGCAACAAGTGTACAACCTCTTTGCCGTAGCTGTGTCGACCTCAGCATCATTGGGTTGGTCGCTGAAGCAGTTGAGGCAGAGGTGGCTGTCGGAGGTGAGGAGGAAGATCTGAGGAATCTGTGGACGGCGTCCAGGGCACTGCTCTGTTGTGATGGATCGTTCTGTCGTTGGAGCAGCTCTGGTGAGCCGTAAGACGTCAAGGCTGAAGCAGCACAAGACAGACATCGTCAATCTCAAGTGGGATTCTAATAGCATCTCCAATAGATGATGTAAAATGGATGTAAAATTAACATCACCAAAAACCACCTGACTACAACAGATGAGGTAAAAACTGTTGACTCTGAACTTAACTGTTGAAATTGAAATTTACCGTGGAATCTGAATGCTACTGTCGAAACTGAACGCAATGGTAGCAGAGAGGCACTTGACATGTAGTTTAGGGAGGGCCTGCAGTTCATCTTCAACCTGCACCCCCCTGAGCCGCCAGCCACCACCGGCCGAACCGCCGGCCCCAGCGCCGCCTCGCCGCCCCGAAACAACTCGCCACCGCCGCCCCGGCCAGCCCTCTAGGCCCCCCGCCCCCACCCTGAACCCTAAGATAGATAGTGGGGTACCTCTCCGGCGAGCCCCCGTCCCCGCTGCGGGTGGTTCTTCCTTAACTCCGGCGAGCCCCCCC